>NW_028300939.1:2647500-2812500 GCF_049000335.1 Polistes dominula | reverse complement strand
TTATGTAACTATTAGCAGACTGTATTCTATTCTTTTATACAGACTCACCCCAACTTCCTAAACGATTTTATGTAAGGTTGAATGTATCCGATTATAGAAAAAAAAAAAAGAAGAAGAAGAAGAAGAAGACTTTCAACAAATGGAAAAAAAAGGCTTTAGTTGATCCTGAAAAATGAAACTTTGAAAGGATGAAACGAAAAAAACTTAGAAATAGAGAGAAAGAGAGAGAGAGAGAGAGAAAGGAAAGAAGGAAAGAAAGTGATAAGAAGAATAAAGATATCAAGAATATAGACGTACTAAGACATCGATAAAAAGGCGAAGAAAGATGCCCAGGTTGGTAGAATTCTTCCCAGAGGAGAATCCTCAACGTAGAAACGATTATCCGGGTGACTATACAGATAGCCAGTCGATATGCAAGAAGAAAAAAAAAAGGAAAAGTAAAATAAAAAATAAAAGAGAGATTCCCTGGAGTTTAAATCGACGAGAATTTCTCCGTTAGTTCGACTTTTTAAAAGAAAGAAAGAAAGAAGGAAAACCGGAGGCTTGAAGCTTACACCAATCGATTACCATTTTAAGGACTTGTCCTTCGTTGTACACTTTTTTCTTTTTTATTCGAAAATAAGAAAGACTCATTGAAAAGATCGAAATATGATACTTAGTTGTTATTCGTTATTCGTTTTACTTATTATGAAGTTCTATTGGATTCATAAGAAATAATTTGTTTAACCTCTTAGGCATTACGAGCCATTATGATGGCTAAGGCAGATAAATTCTTATTAAATATATTATACTTAATTGTATTATTAATTATTAAAATAAATTGTATAATGTTGTTTAACCTTTTAGACATTAAACGCAACCATATGCCATTTTTGCCATATTTGCTATATGATGCCATTTTTCGGTATAACGCGCCACCTATAATGGCTGTCATGGATGCCGTTTTACAGTACGACGCGCCACCTATAATGGCTTTCACGGACGCCATCTTTTTTCCAGTATAACTCGCTACTAAAGTGACTTTTGCGAATAACATTTTTTTAAATATATTATCACACCTAATTGTATTATTAATTATTAAAGTAAATTATTAAAATTATAGTATGTGTACAATATAATTTAAAAAAAAATTATAATATAATAATTAAATATACTTCATTTCAATGTACTCGCGTAGAGATCCTGAGCCCTGAACTCTAAACCCTGAACTCTGAACCCTGCCGAATAGAGAAACAGCTCCGAGCAACATTTAGCAGTGCCTAAGAGGCTAAAAATCCGAAAAGGGTTGTTGTTGACTTGTATAAAAATATTTCAACCCTTGCTATTTGTTTTATACATGACACACGAAGGATCGATTACGAAAAAAGACGAAAAACAAAAGAAAGAAAAGAAAAATAACCGAGATGGGTCTAAGTCCTTGCCCTTTCGTTCGGTTTCTGTAAAATGAGAAAGAAGAAGCTTTGCTTTTTACGAGTTCCTAAAAGGGATAGTAGGGAAATCCGGTAATTGTTACAACCACCACGATGATGGTTCACAAAAAACGCGGTGATTTTGAGAGGCCGCAACGAGTTAGAAAGGAAGTTGTACAACCTAAGAATAAGATAAAAAAAAAAAGAAAAGAAAGAAAGAAAGAGGGTTGAGGACGACAGGTCGAGAAGAAAATGGGCGATGAGAAAGAGAATAAGACAGAGACAAAGATAAAGAGTGAAAGAGAGACAGAGAGGAAGAATGTGGGTGGCGAGGCATTAAAATTCAAATATCAGAGCGTCGAGGAAGAACCCTCTGCTTTGAGATCCGCGGAGAGAAGCACGGAGAGCCAATATGAATACATTACAACGTGTTTGCATCCCAGCCTCGGGCTCGGTAATGCCTTCTATTAGAATCATGCCGGTGCATTTTAATACGAAAGCAGAACGAACCGAATAAGAGAGACGTTCTTATTTCACCTTTCCCTCTTTCCCCAACTCCTACTTCTACACCTCCTTTTTTTACTTTTTTTATCGAACTAATAAGAATCACATCGTCTACATTCTGTTAACATTTGTTACTCGACGAAGAACACATTTTTTTGTTTATCCATTCACCGATGGAACAACTCCAACCCACCCCCTATTCTGCCAGGAAAAATGCATTAACTTGTTAGGAACGGTTGAATGTTGCATGGGGTTGTTTCTCTGTATGGGAATGTTTAACGAGAATTACATGTAAACGTAGATAAAACTATGATACGTGACGAGCAATGACTGTTCTTCTTGCGATTATGTTTTTAATGAAGTTTAAATTATTTATAAATATATATATATATATATATATATATATTTATAATTATTTAAATTATAATTTTTCTCAAAGAAATGATACCTATATACCTATTATAATAATTAATAATTTACATTAAAGTAAAAAATAAATTATTTAATAATAGTAAAATATAAAAATTATTTCTAATTAGTAAATTAAATAAATTAAAATATATTTTAAGAGATAATTTATCCTGTTGGGATCTCTGACAGGGGCGTGGCGTTTCAATTCTACCTATCTACTCTAATTTTGAATTTAGCCACCAGATAGCGTATTCAAGTGCTACAGATCACAATAGTGCCGCGTCATACTGGAAAAAAGATGTTATCCGCGAAAGCCATTATAGGTGGCGCTTCGTATTGGAAGATGGCATCCGTTAAAGCCACTATAATGGCGTGTAGTGTCTAAAATAGTAAACACTATTATACAATTACCTCTTTATCTGTTGTAAATAATATTTCAACATAACATGGATTGCATAATAAAAAAAGTAATTCACGTTGGCGCCATGGGCAAGCAGCAAATGACGTGAAATGCATTCGACCAACAGTCACAACGTATTAAACTCACAACACATAGGAAATAATATTATTTTCCCCTATGTATGGTAAATTTATAACTCACCAGGGTGACGCCAACTACACACAAACACACAACCACACATACACAAATGATGATAGTGATTTGCTCCGGTGTTTACGCTTTTAATAGCACTTTCTTTCTCGTTCTTTTATGACCGACACACCTCCTATTCTTTCTCTCTCTCACTCTCTCTCTCTCTCTCTCTTTTTCTCTCGTAGATGCATCGAGTCACGTTACGGGATTACCCCATTAGGAAATTGACTCGTTCGATCTAGTTCGTTAACAAATCCGATCGTTTTAATTTTTCCCCACCTATCATGACAGAGTAAGAATTATAGTATTCGGGTAGTAACTTTGTCATTTCTCTCTGTCATACTCTCAATTTCCAATGGTTCGTTTAAATTATATTCGTTAATTTTAGTATCCAGCTAACCAATTCTTTTTTTTTTGTTTTTTTTTTTTAACAAAACGAACAATATACATATATATATATATATATATAATATGAATTTATATATTGTTGATGACATTTATACGTGGATATATCCTGTTATCGTGATTTTATAAATAAAAAAAGAAAAATAAAGCAAATACAGATTAAATTTTTTTCCCCCTTTGTTTCTATTTTGACCAACGAATTTCTGCATATTTTCAACCAAAAAATGTACTTTTATTCCATCGAATTTATACTTTCATAACGAAACTTTTATTCGACATGTAGATACCATTATATATATATATATATAATATAATATAATATATTAATTATAATATATATTAAAATTATATATATAATATAATATAATGTATTCATTATAATATATACTAAAATTTATATATATATATATATATATATATATATATATATATATATATATGGTATAAGTAAAAGCTTCGTAAGAAAAAGAAGAAGACAAAAGGAAGAAAATAATAAAACTGCAATAAAAAGTTGAGTTAAAGGGGGAGAAAAAAATTTAAAAAAAAAAAAAAAAAAAATACAGAAAAAAAAAGTACTAGATTTCCCATTAGATGGGAAAAGAAAATTTGTAAGCTACGTAAAGCTTGGTGCAGCAGTAACAGCAACAGTACGGTTAGGGTTCCCACGAGTCTACTACCATTATTCCTAGCGTCCTCCCTAATGCGTTATTTTAACGTTAAAACGAGCCGTTCATTATATTAATTACGGTCGAAAACGTGCGTCCGACCGGACGACGCTCGTTAACCCCACACATAACTGATTTGATAATATAGAATCGCGATATACTAAAGTAACTTAAAAGAGAAAACTGTAAAAAAAGAAAATATATACAGTGTGATTTAGCAGCACTTGTCACCCTAAATAACTCCACAACTATAACAGCAGTAGAAAAGTGGATAAGAACAAAGTTGTATGAAATATTCAGGACTACAATATGACATTAGGTTGAGTCATTTTCGAGATTTATTGGTCAACTTTGTTTTTTTTTTTAAATACAATGTTATATTTTAATACTAATTTTCGGATAGCGTATGACAAGTCGAATCCAATGATGTGCAACATTAAATACAAAACCTGACAATGACCAATAAAAAGTATTCGGAAAATATCTGGTTCCGTCCGTTGTCGGAATAACTAAAGTCTGACGCAACCCTGACGTAACCCTGACGCGACCATGACGCGACCATGACACGGAAGAGCTGTATTGTGACCGGTTTGGTTTGTTCGCCAGTTTTGAACTTCGTTGAACTTCAAAGATATTAATGTTGCACATCATTGGATTTGTCTTGTCAGCCGCTATCCGAAAATAAGTATTAAAATATAACATTGTATTTAAACAAAACAAAGTTGACCAATAAATCTTGAAAATGACTCAATCTGACGTCATATTGTAGTCCTGAATTTTTCATGCAACTTGTTTTAAATTCACTTTTATGGTACTATCAGACTATTGGGACTATTTAGGTGACAAGAGCTGATGAATCACCCTGTAGAAAAGAATATAGAGAAAGGTGTATATATTGAAGAAGCTTATCGTAAAAATATGCCATCATCCCCGTTTATTATCATGGCACGCGGAAAATTAGGGTTGAAAAAAAAAAAGGAAAATTAATTAGTCTACTTTATCATGCAATCGGGGTTTTACCGACAGAATTTTTAAAGAACGTAACGTTTTTTCTTCTTTTCTTCTTTTTTTCTTTTTTTTTCTCTTAAATCCGATAACAGTTTTCTTGGATAAAGTGAAGAAGGAAATAAAGAGCAAAGGATGATGAGTTGAATGTTTGAACAGGGGGGTCTTCACGAAGTACTAATGTTCTTTTTTAATATGTTAACGCTTGGAATACGTTTCCTTACTTTCATTCTACTTCTACTTCTACTTCTATTTCTTGTTCTGCTTTTTTTTTAGCCTCTTTTTTATCTTTTCCTCTTTTTTTAAGAAATAGTAGAAGGAAACTTTAATTATCCGTAAGAACGAGACGCAGTGGCATAGCTGAAGATTATTATCGTACGATGCGTAAAAGGATGAGAAAGAGAGAGAGAGAGAGAGAGAGAGAGAGAGAGAAAAGAGAAAAAGAGAATTATATAATAAATTCAACAGACGCTGAACGTGCTACGAAAGATAACAAAAATAATAAGACTTGAATTCTTTTGAAATCCTATTTCTTAATTAAATCCAAGTCCAAAGTGGAATAAACAGGGAGACATTTTTAATTAAGTCTACCCGACATCTGAGATTTTTCACGAAAGAAAATAACCGATTACTTTTATATATTACCTGTGTCTACATATATATACATATTATAATAAGAGAAAATAATAAATAAGCATATATTATTAATATTATATATTTATTAATATTGTATATAATATATAATATTAATTTTATATAAATTTAATATAAAGTAATTAGTTTTAATAATTAATATAAAATATTAATAGAGTAATATATTAATAATATATTAATAATATATAATAAGAATATAATAGAATATATAAATATATATATAGTAAAAAAATTGTATTATATTATAATTAAAATTAAATATATAATAATTACATATATACATAATAATAATTAAATATAAATATTATTAATGAAATATATAATAAGAATATATTTATATTATAATAAATATATAATTTTTATTAATTAGTATATTAATATATTTTATTAATTCTATATATATATATATAATTTTTCATTTATATAATTTTAATAATTAATATATAATATTAATTGTAATATAAGTAATATATATTGAGTGATATATTAATAATATGATAAGAATATATATAGTAAATAATATTAAATATATATATGTGTGTGTATTACTAATTTTTAACAGTAGTAATTGATTCAAAAATATTCCAAAAAAAAAAAAAAAGAAAGATGAAAAGAGAAAAATAAAACAAAAAAAAAGAGAAAAAAATAGTGGAAAAAGGAAAGAAGGTAAAACTGACGACGACCCATTTCTTTCGAGAATGTGAAACATACTTTGGTAAACGGACGTGAATCTACAAAGAAAGTGTTATAACTGTTTGAATGAGAGAAAGAAAGAGAAAGAAACAGAAAGAGTGAAAAAGAGAGAGATAGGTACACTGGGACTTTAATCCCGAGCGAACTGGACACACACACACACACATAAACACACACATATATATATAGAAGGCACCAGCTTAACATAACAGAGTTCTTACATTACAAATGTGGTTAAACCGGTGTGCACTATCTGTGTCAGGATTGAATTTAATAAAATCCTCTCTCTCTCTCTCTCACTCTGTCTCTCTTTCTCTCTCTCTCTTTAATTTCCACTTATTTTATTTTTTTATTTGAAAAATAAAACATTTTCAACAACCATAAAACAACATTTCCACAAACGAACGCTTTCCGTTTTGGCATAGTAAATTTGTTGGTTATTTAAACAATTATATAGAAACACGCTCGTCCACATACATAAACGTACACATATACACGCAAATACAAAAACATGCATTAAACATATACACACATACGAGCCTAGGTAAAAGGAAAACTCGCTTTTCTTTCGTTCGACGAATCGATCGATTCTTCTACTTCAATCGGACGATAAATTCACGGAAATAAATGGCCCCTTATGGGGTATTTCCTTACTGGTTGGTGCACTCGAATACGCAGGAATATGTCTACTATCCTGCATTCAATGGGTAATAACATCACGCCGAATATCTCTTCATGATGTCTATTTCTGACATCTATTTTTCCTTTTTATATTCATTCTCATACGTTTTAAACAAACTCATTGTACCTAATAATAATAATAATAATAATAATAATAATTATATGTTAAAAATAAATTTATCACAGTCTTTCATACAACCTTTTAGGTACACATATTTATTTGAAAATTATTTTGAATTATTATAATAATTAATTATAATAATATAAGAACACATTTGTGAATATATTTAAATGATTAGGATGATAATTATCATGAAAATAATATGTTAAATGAGGAATAAAAAGAGTAGTTAAATTATCACAGTTCAATTAATTATTATGTTCAAAAGTTACAGTCTTATTAAGAAGATTAAAAAAACCTTTCAATATATGAGTCGTTTATTTTGAGAGTATCCTAAACTCTATTTATGTTCATACTGCTTAAGTGTATCTAAAGGTGTTCAATTTATAGTTCCTATTAAAATAGTGCCAATTATTAAGTAAATAATATTCGTTTTTTTATTTTACCACGAATGGAGTTAGGCTCCTTTCAAAATTAATAACCAAATTCATTATAAAATTTGAACGAGACGAAGAAGTCCATTCAACATGCATCTTTACCCAAACAAATGCATGACGTAGTAATACGTCAAATGTAGCCAAAGGGTTAAGTGGCATCACTAATGTAAAATTTTGAAATGTAAGTTACTCGTTAAAAATATAACAATATTTCGATATTATTTATCAATATTGAAATAATGGCTCACAATCAGTCCGATACATACATCATTAAGTCAACGAATTATCTTATACCGCCGTCTGTTAAAATCTTATCGAACTAACAGAGATAATCATGACTCTTTGTTAATAAACACATAATTCGCAAATAAAATAATATTGCGATTATAAATTGAGATATAAATCGAGCAGATTTGTAATTTACAATTGTAGCTACTCAAGTTAACAAACACCAATCAACCAATCAACCAATCAATCAATTTTTGTTTGTAATAAATATCAAAATATAATAAAAAATCTAAATTTGTTTTTTTGAGCTCGGCAAGAAAGTAATTTCGGTAGTAAGTAAATATATATATATATACTAATAATAATAACTAATATATATATATATAATACTAGGGGTGCTCCGCTACGCGTTGCTGTAGCTCACAATCAGTCCAATACACACGTCTTTAAGTCAACGAATTACCTTATACCGCCATCTGTTATAAAGTAAGAGATATAAACTATCCTATCTTTCAAGTTGAATGAAACTGCACACAGTGTGCAAAATTTTATTAAAATCGATTCAGTAGTTTAGAAGTCCACTGCGGACAAACAACGTGACACGTAATTTATATATATATTAAGATGAACTGAGAATAGTAAATGAAATTTCAGAATTCAATTTTTCAATACTTTCAATTCTAACAAAATAAAGTCCAGTGAAGAAAACAGCAACAACCATGAAAGACCCCCTCCTCCCCCTCCCCTCCCCCCTCTGCTACCTGTTACCAACCCTTCTTCTCCTCATCTCTTCTTTTTAGATTTTTCTTTTTTTTTTTTTTTCATTCTTTTATTTCTTGTTCTAAACACAGACTCTGGATACTCTTGGATAAGGGAACACGTAGCAGAGATTCCAAGACTCTTTATTGCGTTCCAGTAACCGAGTTCCTTAGAGAAAGAAGAATAGAAGTTAGGCGCCATAGAATTTTTCTTTTTCTATCTCCTTTTATTTCCATTCCATTCTTTCATCTCCTCGTTGTTGAAATTTTTCCACCATGCAATTTCGTCAAATTGATCGTCAGTATTCACTCATTAAATTAGACAAAATTCGTTTGAACGACACTTCGTTTTAATAAACGTGCATTATTAAATACTTTTTCATATTATATTACTTCAATATAAACTTCAAAACATGTTAGGTTGTCCCGAAAATTTCTTCCTTTTTTTTTTTTTTTGATAAGTTAAATAATATTGCATGTGTAATATACTTTTTTTTATATTTCACGTTATTTTACTAAATAATATTAATTCAACTCTATTTTACCTTTTTCTATACTTTTAATTAATTAACCTAAAGAATATTGTTCCCGTAGAATTACTAGAAAAAAAAAAGAAGAAACTTTTGGGACGACCTAATAAAATATTAAAACGATCCTAATTAAATAATAATATTATATTTATATATATGTAGGGATTTTAATTTATTTAGGGTGAGAGGTGCGAGGTGAACATACACCCAGTTTAATCCTACTATAAGATTTATTTAAAACAGGTATTAGAAAAGGTACAATATTAATTTCACAATCTTACGGTTACAACTTAGATGAGCGACTGAATTCTTATGACTGTTACGTAGTCCAGTCAAAATAGCCCTGAAATCGGGTTTTTGAGCTATACGGCTGAAAAAATATGGAAATTATCAGAAAAATGCGTACAATACTGTGGGCAAAGTAAAAAAGTTCTCAACCACCGGGAAAGGGGTGAAAAAAATTAAAAACTACCCCAAAATACGATTTTTGGATTATATGTTGAAAATATCAAAAAAAGTTTTAAATAAAAGTTGTAGAGCATAAAATTTTAGGCCTATCTATATCGGACCATTTTTCCCCTAAAACGCACCCTTTCACCCCTACGACGGTTCAAAGTACTCAAAAAATGAAAATTCAATAAAAAATATAAAAATTGGACTTTTTAAAATTTTTTTTTTTTAATTATCTTTAAAAAACTACAAAGAACAATCGTAGGGAAACAAAAAATTTTTTTTTTTCATCCCTTCTATTAAAAATCAAGGGGTGAAAACGGTTTTTGCTCGATATTTCGCTTAAAACGGGTTATTTAAAAAAATTTTCTTTTTCATATGAATTTTTAATTTATTTTTTAAATTTTGGTGTTGAATTTATATTTATAAATATTTACCTGTAGGAAATATCCCAATTTAAAGACAGGTAATTACTCCCTTAGTCCTACGCCTTTGTAGAAAGAAACAGAAAATGAAGCTATCCTGCTCTTACTCATTGTGACGTAGTTCGCCATGGCACGCATGCGCAAACTCCTAACTTCCATGCGTGCAAGAGAGATAGACAACCTATTGTTAGCTTCGTCTAAATGTAAACAGTATAATGCGATGAAACCCTTTTTCTTAAATATATTCTCTTTTTCTTCTATATTCTCTATAGCTCGAGTCTCGCGCGCATCTGTGACAGCATGATAGATTTTTGAAAATATCTCAAAAAGTAAGCGAGATAAAGCGATTTTGTATTAATTATGTTTTGTAGACAATTTTATTTGCTACAAAAAAGGTTCAGTACTAAAATATATTATCTTCCTCACTTTTCGAGATATATTAAAAAAATTAAAAAACTATTCCCACCTTTTCTTACATTTTTGAAAATATCTCAAAAAAGTAAGCGAGATAAAGCGATTTTGTATTAATTATGTTTTGTAGACAATTTTATTTGCTACAAAAAAGGTTCAGTACTAAAATATATTATCTTCCTCACTTTTCGAGATATATTTAAAAAAATTAAAAAACTATTCCCACCTTTTCTTACATTTTTGAAAATATCTCAAAAAGTAAGCGAGATAAAGCGATTTTGTATTATATGTTTTGTAGACAATTTTATTTGCTACAAAAAAGGTTCAGTACTAAAATATATTATCTTCCTCACTTTTCGAGATATATTAAAAAAATTAAAAAACTATTCCCACCTTTTCTTACATTTTTGAAAATATCTCAAAAAGTAAGCGAGATAAAGCGATTTTGTATTAATTATGTTTTGTAGACAATTTTATTTGCTACAAAAAAGGTTCAGTACTAAAATATATTATCTTCCTCACTTTTCGAGATATATTAAAAAAATTAAAAAACTATTCCCACCTTTTCTTACATTTTTGAAAATATCTCAAAAAGTAAGCGAGATAAAGCGATTTTGTATTAATTATGTTTTGTAGACAATTTTATTTGCTACAAAAAAGGTTCAGTACTAAAATATTTTATCTTCCTCACTTTTCGAGATATATTAAAAAAATATGATTACTCTCTTACCTCATACTTTTTATTAAGTTTCACCACTGACAAGGACAGCGCAAGGTCTTGCCCTCTCGGATTTTGTTCAAATTTTGCAGGATGATAGATTTTGCTTACCGTTTTACGAATATATAGTGTTATAGGAGCCACTACTCAATAATTTTTGAGATATTTGCCATTAAAAATGCTTATGAGGCTATCTAGTGTTTAAATTTACTTCTGAAGTAAGCAATGGTATATAATAGGTTTAGGATAACGACAACGATTCGGCGATTCGTTCCTATAGTGGGCCGAGTCTTTTAGGGTTCGAATCTTGGGAGGTAAATTTTTTTTTTTTCTATTTTTATATGTAAAGATACATAATAGAGTTTAAATAAGTTGAAAATGAAATGTCTTAAATGACTAGAAACCTTATAAGAGTTTTTTTTTTTATTAGCATTTGTATATGTTCTCAATTCTCACTATTTTCAAAATAAATATCAATGATTTTGAAAAAATACTAAAATATCGAGACAAATTAATTTTTAATTATTAATTATATTATTTATTAATTAATTAATTTTTTTTCGATATGTTTATTGCAGTGTACATTCAGATTCTCACGTAGGGCTGAATCACTGTTTACTCTCTATTCTCACTTGGAAAATGCTTTTATTGTTTTGTAATAAATATTATTCTGTACATGTGGGGCATTCCACGCCAAATCGGACGGTTTTAAAAATTTTTATTTTTGATTTCCGCCATTTTTTGGTATCTTTTAGTACCCACTGAAAAACCCTTCCTCCTAAATTGTGGCATTTTTTGATCTGCCTGATATCTGAAAGATATCGAATTTTCAAAAAGCAGCTCTTTCTGTGGTTTTTAGCCACTACCTTTTTTAAAACTCATCCAAATGAAAATTACCATTCTACATAAAAGTTTTGTTTTTCAATGTACTTTTCGAAAAAAAATTCAAAAAAATTATTTAAAGTGTCTTAATACGTAATTTTCGACTTTTAAACTTTAAATTGCATTTTTTAAAGTGAGTGCATATTTAGATTTTCTTCATAATTTTTAAAGCAAACCTACTAATTTTACGTTTTAGGCCGGTCTGGCCGTGGGCCTTCGATAACTACTATTTTTTTTCAAGTTTTAAAATTAAAAAAAAATTTTTTTTATTACATTTTAATAAATTTTATCATTTATTTCTCTCTATTATTGTATTTTAAACACTTTACATATTTTTTTTTTATTATAACAAGCGTAGGAAAGTCTTAATTACTGATTAAGATTAATAATTAACAAAAATAAGAAAAGTCTTGATATATTTTCGTGATTTTTTGAGAAATTTTAGCAGTCCAATCATTGATATTTATTTTGAAAATAGTGAGAATTGAGAACATATACAAATGCTAATAAAAAAAAAACTCTTATAAGGTTTCTAGTCATTTAAGACATTTCATTTTCAACTTATTTAAACTCTATTATGTATCTTTACATATAAAAATAGAAAAAAAAAAATTTACCTCCCAAGATTCGAACCCTAAAAGACTCGGCCCACTATAGGAACGAATCGCCGAATCGTTGTCGTTATCCTAAACCTATTATATACCATTGCTTACTTCAGAAGTAAATTTAAACACTAGATAGCCTCATAAGCATTTTTAATGGCAAATATCTCAAAAATTATTGAGTAGTATCTCCTATAACACTATATATTCGTAAAAAGGTAAGCAAAATCTATCATCCTGCAAAATTTGAACAAAATCCGAGAGGGCAAGACCTTGCGCTGTCCTTGTCAGTGGTGAAACTTAATAAAAAGTATGAGGTAAGAGAGTAATCATATTTTTTTAATATATCTCGAAAAGTGAGGAAGATAAAATATTTTAGTACTGAACCTTTTTTGTAGCAAATAAAATTGTCTACAAAACATAATTAATACAAAATCGCTTTATCTCGCTTACTTTTTGAGATATTTTCAAATATGTAAGAAAAGGTGGGAATAGTTTTTTAATTTTTTTAAATATATCTCGAAAAGTGAGGAAGATAATCTATTTTAGTACTGAACCTTTTTTGTAGCAAATAAAATTGTCTACAAAACATAATTAATACAAAATCGCTTTATCTCGCTTACTTTTTGAGATATTTTCAAAAATGTAAGAAAAGGTGGGAATAGTTTTTTAATTTTTTTAAATATATCTCGAAAAGTGAGGAAGATAATATATTTTAGTACTAAACCTTTTTTGTAGCAAATAAAATTGTCTACAAAACATAATTAATACAAAATCGCTTTATCTCGCTTACTTTTTGAGATATTTTCAAAAATGTAAGAAAAGGTGGGAATAGTTTTTTAATTTTTTTAATATATCTCGAAAAGTGAGGAAGATAATATATTTTAGTACTGAACCTTTTTTGTAGCAAATAAAATTGTCTACAAAACATAATTAATACAAAATCGCTTTATCTCGCTTACTTTTTGAGATATTTTCAAAAATGTAAGAAAAGGTGGGAATAGTTTTTTAATTTTTTTAATATATCTCGAAAAGTGAGGAAGATAATATATTTTAGTACTGAACCTTTTTTGTAGCAAATAAAATTGTCTACAAAACATAATTAATACAAAATCGCTTTATCTCGCTTACTTTTTGAAATATTTTCAAAAATCTATCATGCTGTCACAGATGCGCGCGAGACTCTCGAGCTATAGAGAATATAGAAGAAAAAGAGAATATATTTAAGAAAAAGGGTTTCATCGAGTTATACTGTTTACATTTGGACGAAGCTAACAATAGGTTGTCTATCTCTCTTGCACGCATGGAAGTTAAGAGTCTGCGCATGCGTGCCATGGCGACCTACGTCACAATGAGTAAGAGCAGGATAGCTTCATTTTCTGTTTCTTTCTACAAAGGCGTAGGACTAAGGGAGTAATTACCTGTCTTTAAATTGGGATATTTCCTACAGGTAAATATTTATAAATATAAATTCAACACCAAAATTTAAAAAATAAATTAAAAATTCATATGAAAAAGAAAATTTTTTTAAATAACCCGTTTTAAGCGAAATATCGAGCAAAAACCGTTTTCACCCCTTGATTTTTAATAGAAGGGATGAAAAAAAAAATTTTTTGTTTCCCTACGATTGTTCTTTGTAGTTTTTTAAAGATAATTAAAAAAAAAAAATTTTAAAAAGTCCAATTTTTATATTTTTTATTGAATTTTCATTTTTTGAGTACTTTGAACCGTCGTAGGGGTGAAAGGGAGCGTTTTAGGGGAAAAATGGTCTGATATAGATAGGCCTAAAATTTTATGCTCTACAACTTTTATTTGAAACTTTTTTTGATATTTTTAACATATAATCCAAAAATCGTATTTTAGGGTAGTTTTTAATTTTTTTCACCCCTTTCCCGGTGGTTGAGAACTTTTTTACTTTGCCCACAGTATTGTACGCATTTTTCTGATAATTTCCATATTTTTTCAGCCGTATAGCTCAAAAACCCGATTTCAGGGCTATTTTGACTGGACTATACGACTGTTACAACTGATACGACTGCGACTGTTACAACTGACATCTAACTAAGGCTACGATTGCTACTGTGCTACTTTTACGACTGAGACTGCTTTACTTCTACCACCGAGACTCCTCTTTCTTATTCCTTTCCATGTCTTTTATATCAGAAATCATCTACACCCCTTTTTGAGAGGGAAGAAGCTTACAAATCTAACTGACCAATAGCATAAGGATCCACCCCATAGTCCACCGACAGGTACAGCCTATGGTTTTCGGTAGTGGGAACTATGCATACAGAAACTTAATCTAGCACATCGGAATGTTACACCTTTTTATGGCATCGCATATCGGAAATTCTTCAAAGGGTCCCTACACTGCACACATGGTTTTTTATTACACAAATATCCTAATAACCCTCAAGGTTCGTTTATGGTTTTATGGCCCACCTAATCTTTTCTTTTAATCTGAATAGATTTTTCCTTTTCAATAAAACAAGATCTACAGAAAGGACTGAATACTAGTTTTTGTCTACCTCTGCTACACTTAAAACTCTCCTACATATATATATATATATATATAAATAACGTATTAGGTTTGATTCAAATAATAATTTAAAAAAAGATTCGTAATATTATCAACATAACAAAAAAAAATAATAATAATTTCGAATCGTTTGTAATAAAAAGAGAAAAGAAAATCAATAAAATAAAAATGAAACGAAAAGTAAGAAAAAGAAAAAGAAAAGAATAGATACAAAAAAAAAAAATAAAAGAAGCAAAATAAATAAATCGAGAAGAATTCTTGTCTCGTCCCGTTAGTGTTTTCACCATGGACATTTTCTCACGGGAGGAGAAAACGTTCTCCTAATAAGTCGTGAGGAGAAGACTCGAGTAGAAAGAATCGTCGTCGAATCGTTCGTTCGTTCGACGAAAAAAGAAAGAAAGAAAGAAAGAAATAAGGAAGAAGATGTTCGTGAACGCGTCCGACACGGTAAAGAGTCCATAAATGGTGAGAGAGTGTCTTGTACACGTGACACATACACACACACACACATATATAAAATACATATATATGTGACACACCCATATAATCGTGTACGTTCTCCTCTCTCTTCAAGTTAGACTTCTCGGTCATTGTCGTCTCCCATTTCTTTTTCTATTCGTTTTCTATGTCGATGGCGTTTACGTAAAAATAAAAATAAAAGAACCTTCTATAGGAAGGAAAGAGCATAATTACATTGGTATAGTTAGTCGCAAAGTAGGCGACGGAACCTCAAATTTTCTCTTTCTACCATTAAAAGAACACCAAGAATAAAAAATAACAAAAAAATAAAATAAGAAAGAAATCTATCTAGCCATGGAATGCTGAATACAAAATATTAACAAAGACTATAATAGTGTGTTTTTTTTTTTTTTTTTTTTTTTTAATAATATCATCCATAACCATTAAAAGAACACCAAGTATAAAAATAAAATAAAAGAACAATTACAAATAAAATAGAACAATCTATCCTAATAGTTATTGGAATGTCAAATACAAATTACTAAAGACTAACTATATACATATTTTTTTTTTTAATATTATTCATAAATTTGCAACAAAAAAGTACAAGATTCTTGATACAATTGTTTTTTTATCAAATAATTTCTCTTCAATTTAAAAAAAAAATATATTTAATAATATACACAAAAAGAAATATATGATCTCATTAACTTCTTCTTCAAAAGTCAAATCTGATTGCGAATGAAATAAAATATTTTTCTTTTTATTGCATTCTTTCTTTTTTTTTTTTTTTTTATTTGTTCTTATATAACACAATGGATTTATTCCGTCAATAAAATAAAATAAAATAATATGAAATAAAATTTGAAAAAATATACCAAATATTCTAATCCTTTTTTTTTTCACTCATATCAATCAGTCATTCTTTTGAAGTTTTAAACGAATGTCCTTCTACCATCAAAAATATCAAAGTAAAATCCTACTCAAAGTTTCGAATATTCTCTCTCTCTCTCTCTCTCTCTCTTTCTCTCTCTATCTCTCTATCTTTATCGATATATATATCTCTATCTATTTCTATCTCTTTCTATCTCACCATGGTTTCTCGTTCTCGAAAAGCGAGTATATTTCGAGCAAGGTAAACCACCACGTGCACCAAGAATGGTGGTGATGGAATCGTAAAACCGCCATTAAAACGCAACGCAATATGCAATATGCAATATAATATACGACTATACTTCTATGGGATGGGGGCCGGAGAAAAGATGCATAAATTTCGTGTATTATTTTATTATACGAACGAGTTTCAAATACGAGGCTTCTCATTATTTCTATCTATTTTCTTTTTTCTTCAATTCACCTTCTACTCTTTGTCTTTTACTTTTCTTTTTCTCCCTCCTTTTATTATTATTATTATTATTAATTGACATTAGAAACTCGAAAGTTCATTGCCACGAATACTAAATCCCGCCACTGTTCCCATCCATTCGCGGTCTTCGTAGCCCACTTCCTTAAGATCCCGAAATAATATTGTCATCCCATCTAGGTCTCGGTCTACCCAATGGTCTTTTCCCGTTCGGTATACCGATCAGTATTTTAAGCACCCTTCGATCCACCCCCATACGCGCCACGTGACACCTGCCCATCTTAATCAACGTGATTTTACAACGTTAATGATGTCCGGTTTGTTGTACAGTCGGTGTACTTCCATGCTATAAAGGTTTCCCATTCGTCCGTTTCCTCATCGTGTTTTGCACCGAACATTTTACGAAACAACTTGATTTTCGAAAAGCCTCAATTTCTTTTGGGCTCGTAACGTAAGTGACACCACGTTTGGCTACCATAAAGGACTACCGGTAGGATGATTGTCCTATATATCCTGATTTTGAAGCAATTGCAAGCTGAGTAATTTATTGACATTACCTAAATTGATTCTTTTTTTAAGTTCTTCGTTAATTTCTTTCGTCTGGTTCATGATCGATCTTAAATACCAAAAGTTGCTGACTCGTTCAAAAATTTAATCCCAGACGACCAAAGTTCCAATAATACGCACACTCAGATACCTATCTGTGACCATTTATTTGGTTTTTTTCCACAGTTATTTATTATTATTTTCATTTTCATCATCATTTTCTTATTGTTTTTCTATTTCTTCGTTTTTACCGGAAAAATTCCTTCGAATGTTTCCCCCTAACCCCACCTTACCCTATCCCAACCCCCCTTTCTCATATCGCGAAGCTATAAAACTCTTTCGTTCAATTCGCTTGACGTTTATTTTATACAGTTAAACCGCCTCGTATTTTATCGACGATAGAAGAATAAGAGAGAGAGAGAGAGAGAGAGAGAGAAAAAGAAAGAGAAAGAAAGAAAGAAAGAAAGAAAGAAAGAGAGCAAGAGAAAGAGAGAACGATTTGCGTACATTTGATTGGTGATTTCACTGTTCGTTCATTTTTATGATGTAAAAATAAAAGAAAAAGAGAGAAAAAATCAAATAAAATGAAAGAAGGAATGAAAAAACGTGTTCCCTCGAATACTATGATCGATGAATTATTAAAATTTACGATTGAAAATCAATGTAACGAGATATAGAAGAAAACAAAAAAGAAAAACAAGATACCAATATATATGTCGAACTAAAAATGCACCATCTCATCCTAGTATATGTTACCATTAATGTTCATTACTCCAACTAATTTTCAAAATAACTGATTTCAAAACAAACAAACAAACAAACAAAAAGAAAAAATAAAAGCAAAATTAATCGTTTATTTATTAACACAGAATGTATGCCAAAGAAAATATTGATTTTATTCCAAAATGATTTTGACTAAAATGTTCAAATTAACATTCAGAGACTCCTTAAGAAGTGTGCTTTCAGTAATCAAACCTTTCTTTTTTTTTTTTTTAAAAAAAAGGAACAAAATATAACAAACATTAGGAAATTTCCTATATATATATGACCTATTTATTTTGGAAGTGACCTATGTACAGGATATTAATCAGTTATACAGCTTGAGTATATCTAAGGGTGTTCAATTTATAGTTCCTATTAAAATAGTGCCAATTATTATGCGTTTTCTAACCAAAAATGCAGTCAGACCATCACTTTCAAAATTAACAACCAGATTTCATTATAAACTTTGAAATAACCCAAGTCCTCCATTCAACATAATTTAAGATGCTTCAAATTGAAAACAAAAATAATATTCAATTTATTTGACATATCTTTAAAACACTTCAGAAACATAATTGATGCGATTGAAAACATTTTTTAACTTACATCAATTACAAAACAATTTACTGCTCATTTACATTTTGCATGTGTGAAAGGGATTTGAAGAAACCATGATATTCCAGGTGGTATATGTCGTAGTAGGTTCATTATGTCCTAGAATTTTGATGTTGTCATTTGTCTGATATTTTCATACACTGGTGTCAATATAATATTGTCAAACTTTTTTGCTCTACCCAGACGTGCTAATAAATTCAAGATTTTCAAATGTTCATTCTCATTCATCGATATTTTATAGAAAATTTGATACGGTTTCATTTCTGACAAAACTCATTGAAACATATTTTTAATCAGTTTATCAATTATTTGTTAGAATTGTGTACCCTTTTTAAAAATTGCCTTTTCTAATTATTTTCTTCATACAAAAATCTTCTTGTTTCATTTGATTTACACAATAAAGTTATTACCTTTCCCGCACTTTCTGATAATATGATAATAATCTTTCGAGGACAAACATGTTTAATGACATTTCTAGCATGCCAAAATCTCTATCATTACGAGTAATTACGAACAATCGGAAAATAATCATTGATAATTGGAGTTAGGCCACTATCAAAATAAACGGCTCATATATATATATATATATATATATATGAAGTTATACTCTATACTTCTCTTTTGACGAAAATAGCTTTGCCAAAAGTCGATTAAATTTCTCGATCACACGCTCTGAATATTCAACAACCTTTGAAATATTCCTAAAAGCGATGACACCGTACTCTTGTCCTCCTCTTCTTGATTACAACGAGGATATCAATAGATACGTTTCTCTCTCTCTTTCTATCTATCTCTTTTCGATACAATTAATTACAATTTCATATTGTTTTGTATTTTTTTTTTAAATTGTTCCTTTTTCTTTACTTCAATCGAGAAAAGCGAGAAATACAATAGATACAAGAAAAAGACAAAAGTAAAATAGAAGATAATAATAAGTAGAGAAATAGTAGTTACTATTCTCTTAAAAGACGTCAGGTCTTTTTGTAGAAAGAAAATCCTACGTAAAGAGAGAGAGAGAGAGAGAGAAAGAGAAAAGGTATCTTCGTTCGAATAAAAAGACAACTATACTTCTTCTCAACCCTACTATCCTACTACTACTACTACTACTACTACACAACCATCATACCTTTTCTATCTTATTCTTTTCTTTTAATTTAATTTCATTGTATTGCTATGAATTGGAGTCGCTAATAAGAGTAACATTTCAGAACAAGGCATCTCACAAGTTTTTCTTTCAAAGAGTTCTCTCTGATATCATTTAATTTCAAGAAAGAAGTGTTAGTTTCGTTTTGAGCTGATTCTCGGTTCACTCGAGGAAGAAGGAAGAAAGGTACAATGTTTTCTTTGGCTTTAACGCGTACACTCTTCTAACTCTTTGATAATAATTATCACTAACGCACGGATACAAGTATTTTACGAGATAAAATGGAAAAAGAAAAAGAGAAAACACGGTCCAGTGAGTAAAAGGAAAAAAATAAAACAAAAACAAATAACATGTGTGCAGATTACACGTGTTAAAAGTAAAACCTTCCAAAAAACTAAGTATCGAGAGTATGAAACGAATGCAGAATATCAGGTGTAGAATAATTGTAGGATTTATTTGTTAAACTATTATTATTACAACTCCAAAAGATCAGTACTAAAATTACTGTTTCTGATATATATATATATACATTGGAAAACTACTCTCGCATGCCGGTTTCACTTATTGAATTTATTAAGCATGCTAATAAATTCAATGTGTTACTAATTATCTCAAGGAAAGAGTAGAGAAACGTTTAATGAGAATCTCAGATGTTTTTCACGAGTGATCATGTATATACATGTATATACATGTATATATGTATATATGTATATTTATAACTAACTTTTAATTGAAAAATAGAAATATTATATTAAGAAACAAAAATGTATAATTAAAAATATCTTATCACGAAATTTGATAATTAACGTATCAGTAACAAAATATATAATATTATATAGCTAGTAAGAATTTCATTGGTTTTATTAAAAAAAGAAAATCAAAACAATATAAACGTAAAATATATAATATAATACATATAATAATAAAGATATATATATATCTATATAATGTATCTATATTATATTAAAAATATGTATAAAAATAATTTTATATAATTAAAAAAAATAATTTAATATATTTATAAAAATAATTTTTATATAATTGTAATAAAAAAAAAATATATTTCTTCTACATTCAATCAATGTTATATATTTATCGTATTACGTTGTTATTAGATATAATAATCTATAGTGTTTTATTAAATATTATAATATATTATAATATATTATTATATTTATTATATTAATTTTTTTATTATATAAATTAATATATAATATTATAGTATTATAATATATTATAATATTTGTGTGTGTGTGTGTGTTATATTAATATTTTTATTATAAAATTTAATATAGATCATTAAATTATTATAATATATTATTATATTTATCATATTAATATTTTTATTATAAAATATCAATTATTATATAATATATTGTATTATTATTTAAAAATTTATTTATTATATATTATTATATTATGAAATATAATATTATAATAATATTATAATATATCATTTAATGTTATATTATAATATATAATAAAATATAGATAATAATTTTATATAAAACATAATTTTATATAAAATATAATTTTATGTAATAATATATTTTATATAGTAATTTTATATAAAATTATTCTATAAAATTAAATTATTTTTATATTTAATATAAAATGTAATTATAAATATTTCAATTATTAATATATTAATTAAATATATGTTATTAAATATAAATATAATATAATATAGATAATAATTTTATATAAAATATAATTTTATGTAATAATATATTTCATATAGTAATTTTATATAAAATTATTCTATAAAATTGAATTATTTTTATATTTAATATAAAATGTAATTATAAATATTTCAATTATTAATATATTAATTAAATATATGTTATTAAATATAAATATAATAAAATATAGATAATAATTTTATGTAAAATATTATGCATAAATTATATATATATATATAATAGCTACACATATAAAATATATATAATAAATATACTATATTATATTTAATTAATATATAATTATAAACACAATTATATTTTATATATAATATATATATATATATATATATAATAAATATTATATATATTTATTATTATATACAGCAACGTTATTACGTCACATGATAACGTTACTCCACTATCAAGTTTCTTTATTCTCCATATAAATATAAAATTAAAAAACGATTAGTTTAATAAGAAAAATGAACATAGAATACAACAACAACAACATTAGCAAGAAGGAACCCAATATAAATAATTCTTACGTTAAACCAAAAGACGAAGACGAAAGATCTTGATCTATTTTCAGTCGATCAAACTTCTACGAAAACATATTCACGAAAGCAAGTTTGACTTTCCATGTTTAATTCACGCTACTCTCTCTCTCTCTCTCTCTCTCTCTCTCTCTCTCTCTCTCTTTCTCTCAATCTCATGGTGAACGCATGCCCCCTTACAAATTTGCATGTATAAGCTAGCGTGTTCACAAATACATACTTGTAAACACATACACGCTTATACTTGACGTGTTAAAGCGATGCATGAGTGTGTTTTCGCGAGTTGTGTACAAGCAAGCACACGAATAAATGTATTTACTCAAGGGCAGGGAGATACATGGACTCTGGAGTATATGGAGTCAAAAAGAGAGAGAGAAAGGAGTAAGGTTGGGAAGAGGAGAGGTTAGAGATAGAGAGAGAGAGAGAGAGAGAGAGAGAGACAGAGACAGAGGAAAAGGGTGAGAGGGGAAACTGAAGGCCGAGGAGTGCCATCCAATATATTGCATTACAGGGCACCTATCGATTTGCTGGGAGCTATCAGCTTTCGTTGCTAGGCGATATCTCGATGATATCCACGGAAAGAGAGACAGAGAGAGGGAGAGAAAGTTAGGGGGGAGAAGTTGAATGGACAAGATAGAAAGCAAGAGAAAGACAGAGAGAGAGAGAGAGAGAGAGAGAGAGAGAAAGTTAACATAATTCGAAGCAAATCCTTCGAGACGATACCTGGCACCGATCGAATTCCTTTGCGAACCGAAGAAATGTGAAATGAAATATTTCCAAGTGCGTATGAATAAAAAAAAAAAAAAAAAAAAAAAAAACGAAAAAAAAGAAGAGAAAAAAAAAGAAAAGAAATATAAAAAGTCCACTTTTATCGAGTACATGTAATAACTTAAAAGAGATTAAAAATATAAAAATGATAAAAAGGAAAATGATCAAACTAGAAATAAAGAATAGAAACGGTAAGTGTAAGTAAAAAATTCTCGTACTAGGTTTGCGAAAGTAAGAGTATAATAATTTTGTAAATCAAATAAAAAGGAGAAAAAAAAGAAATTAAAAAGAAAAATAATATAAATAGAAAAATAAAAAAAAATAAAAAATAAACGGTAGGTATAAGTCAAAATTCTCGTAATAGGTTTGCAAAAGTAATCACGATGTAAATGTTAAAAAGTTAAAAAGTTAAATAAAAAAGAAAAAGAAGAAAAATGAAACTATGGGTTTAAGTCTAGGATTAAGTCAAAATTTTTCATAAAAGGTTTGCAAAAGTAATCATAATAATTAAGTTAAGAAAATAAAACGAGGATGTGATTATCGATAAACAAATAAAAAAAAAAACAAAAAAACCATTCGATAAATGAAACACCACGTTAAACGTATCACAACGTAAAAACTTGACAAATTAATGTTTTGCGAGATTTCACTTGACGTTGTCTCGGAAAATGAACGTTTACGGGCGTGTAAAACTGGCGGCAACTCTTCCTTCTACCGTGCGCGTGGTGCATTTCAAATAAAATGGGTTACGAGTGCATCGGGGTGCCGATATTTAAAACGATTGCATCGTCAGACACGCCGTGCCGCGCCGCGTCGGGCTCGTTTCGACCAAGTTATTATCAAAATTAATGTCTCGAATTCTTCGTTCAAACGGGTATATTTTCGATCGATCGATTCCGAAATTCAGGAGAACGATAATCTCTCGTGATAATAATTGCTCGTAAAAATAATGGAATATACATTTCGATAAAATTTTATACACACGCCGAACGAACGAACGAACAATCCAATATTTGACTAGAAACGTTCAATAAACAGGTTGATTCACCAGCTCTTGTCAACTAAATAACTCAGAAAGTATGATAGTAGCAGAAAAGTTAATGAGAAAAACGTTGAAATTGTTTTGTCAGCCGCTATCCGAAAATAAGTATTAAAATATAACATTGTATTTAAACAAAACAAAAAAAACAAAGTTAACCAAAAAATAAATCTCGAAAATGACTCAACTTAATGTCATATTGTAATCCTGAATTTTTCATTTAACTTTTTTCTTATCCACTTTCCTGCTAGTATCATACTTTCTGAGCTATTTAGATGGTAAGAGCTGATGAATCACCCTGAATATTGCATTTAAATCCAATTAAACAAACATTTATGATTATAAGATAATCTTGTTTTTAAGCTATATTGCAGAGAAACTTAATGTATCGAATACACGCATTGAAAAAAGTTTAAAATAGCTAGGTTATGTCAAGAAACTCGATCAATGGATCCCTCACCAGCTGGAGGAAATTCATTTGGCGTCTGCGATTCACTTCTGACATGCAACAAAATTGATCCTTTTTTAAAAAGACTAATTACTGGTGACGAAAAGTGGATAGTTTATAACAACGTCAATTGGAAGAGATCGTGGGTGGTGCAAGATGAACCAGCCCAGACGACATCAAAAGCAGAGATTCACCAAAAAAAAGATTATGCTGTCAGTCTGATGGGATTATAAAGGAATTCTGCACTTTGAAGTTTTACCAAAAAACCAGACGATCAATTCGAGCCTGTACGTTGAACAACTCGCCAAACTGAGCGATGCAATTCAAACAAAGCGACCAGAATTGGCAAATCGTAAGGGTGTTGTTTTCCACCATGATAATGCAAAGCTTGACACATCTTTGGTCACTCGTCAAAAATTATTGGATATGGGTTGGAATGTGTTGTCACATCCACCATATAGCCCTGACCCTTGCGCCTTCAGACTACCATTTATTTCGTTCCATGTAGCACTCCAAAAATGGGCAGTACCTAATTGAATAAACTAATATTTTCAATTTTAATTCTTATTTAAAATCCGTAATCCCTTAGTTGCCAACCCAATACTTTCAATATTATATTTTTATTACTATAATTAACACTTTGACTGCCATGTTAGTCATATATGACGGGCAATGGTTTCTCCTGAGACGCCACGGTGGTCATTGGTGACCTTTTACAATTGTAAAAAATTAAATGAAAATTGAAAGTTAGTGTATTTGAATATGACCGATATATAAAAGATACTTTGAAATAAAATGTGCCCTATTAAACTATTAAAATTTTTTATTATTATTTTGTTATTATATTTTTTGAATAATAAAAATAATGCCGTGGCATCTTGGACAAAACATATGATTTCGGCATGCCAATCAAAGGGTTAAAAGAAAACTGATAACGTGTGATTAGGCTTACGATTTGGATATTGCAAAAAATTGCGTTAATCTCGAATTGATGAAATAAAATCTAATTCCAACCCTTTCGTCTTCCTCCTCCTCACTACTATAGTGATTTTTCAAGTAAGAAAAGTTTCACTTCTCTCACGTTATTCTTAATTGTTTGGCTTTTAGATGTTGAAGCATGATATAGCAACATAGCTCAGGTTTCACAGGAAAATCATTATTTTACAGTAAAAGATCTTTTCAAATTGTTTTAGTATTAGTTTCTGAGAAATTACTTCAAACAATTAAAAAGAAAAAAAAATTTCAAACTTTTCCTCTAGATTTATATTAAACGCATACATAGATTTACGAGAGTAAAGAAACACTCATTTGTTTATATTGGAAACTTATTTATTAATTAAATTTTGATTGAAAAAAAAAAAAAAAGAGAGAATAAATAATGTTTAAAATGTAGTATAATATAAATTGATAATAATTATTAATTACGATCGCAATTTTGAAAGCTATTATTATTATCACAAAAAAAAAATCACAGATCTCGTATTAATTTAATTGTTTTAAGTACACATATTTTTCTTTATTAATCGAATCCTGTACTTGCAATATGACATTTTAAAACATTCAACAATAAAAAGAAAAAGTACTGGATAATAATTCCGACATTTTTCCAATGAGTCGAATTCAATTTCGTATCGCCACGTGTGCCATTCCATTAAAGATTGAACATACAGCCGCAGGTGTTAGTAATTTTCCACGTCGTGAAAAAAAAAAAAAAAAATAATGTCTTCGACAAATTTTTTCTTTATTCAAAAATTAACGAGTAAAAAATATGTTTTCAAGATTTCGATCAATCTTTCTTGCCCTAAGCATTTTCCGAGTTTTTAAATTCGATCAATAGAAAGACAACACTTAAAATATATGAAGAATAACAATAAACAAAAAAAAATTGAACATTTTAATCAGTTAACTTTGACGACGCCCTACTTTAAAAGTGCGCACCGTTTTATATCTCCAGAATCGAGTCATGACGAGTATACTCGTCAATCACAATTAACTCCTTAAAAACTAAAACTAACTATCGATTATTTTAAAATTAATATTTACTGTATATGTATATATAAAAAAGTAGAATGTGTAACATTAACACACATTGTGAAAGTAATATTAACAATAAAGGTGTGGTGGTATATATCCGATTTTTCGAGAAAGATACTTCGTAATAAAAAAAAAGTCGACGAGTTACCTGCATAAATAAATAACGTGTGCAAGTTGCACCTGTAAATACGTACACACGCATATACATAAAAAACAAACACGCACACATGAGCATCCAAGGAGGAGTAGTAGTACGGTGAATGTGGTAGCAGTTAAGTAAGTAGGTTGGTAAGAAGGAGGAAAGGTTGAAAATAAGAATGTAAAGAGAAAAGAAAGGGGAAAAAAAAAGAAAGAAGGGGAAGGTTGGGTAGGTAAGGTAGAAGGTACAAATAGAGGATAGGACAGGTATCAACAGTAATGCAGGTGCACTGTGCAAACTGCAGATATCGAAACGCATGGAAAGAGAACTTCTTTACTACCCTTAAGAACACAACTTTCCAACTGGAATAAAATATTGAAACCTGATCGTTTAAACAGTATCACCTATTTTACCTTTAACATGATTAATTAATAATTATTATTAATTAAATCTTATCACTTGAATTAATTCTAAACTGAGTGAGTATTTTTCTATAATTGAACCGATGACTCGAATAATCAATACTCATTAATATTATTATTATAATTAAGTAATTAAGTAAGAAATAATTATTTTTTTTTTCTTTGTAAATATTCCTCAGACAAGAATTATTTTCTATATATTTATATTATGATACTTATTATTATTATTATTATATATTAATACTATTATATGCTGATAGTAATAAGTAATTATATATACTATTAGTAATACTATTATATACTAATTATTATATAAACTATTATATACTAATACTAATAGGTAATTAGTGTATATAACAGTAATAATTAATTATATTATAATAGTAATAATACATAATGTTATTACTATATAATACTATATACTATTATATTATATAATATTATTATTAATAATACATACATACTATTACTATTATTATTAATAAATACTAAATAATATATAAACTATTATATACTAATACTAATAGGTAATTAGTATATAATAGTAATAATTAATTATATTATATACGTAATATATTATACACTATTATATAATTAGTATTAACTTCATTATAATATATTCATATATATATTTTTATATACATTATATAGTACTATAATAGTAAAATTAATATATAGTAATAGTAATATTATATACTAATTACTTAATACTATAATAATACTTAATATAATAAATAATAAATTATACTATATTATACTTAACATATATAGTAGTAAATAGTATAACTATACTAATATATATTATACTATTATAATACTTAATATAGAATAATACTTTTATATAAAATATAAATTCTCAACATCACTTTTAGTCTAATAAATCTTTATTTTTATATCATAAGATACAATAAGTTGTAGAAAAAAAAAAAGAAATATAGAAAACAAGAAAAAGAAAAAAGAAAATAACAACAACTTAAAAAATATACAAACAAACTTCAATAAAACACGTTACTTTAAAAAGAAAGAGTTGCAAAAAGAAGAAACAACAACGTAAGGTATTTCAGCAGCTACCCTTCGGCTAAAATTCCTTAAGGAAACTAATTCTCTTGAGTAAAGAGAGAGAAACAGACAGAGAGAGAGAGAGAGAGAGAGAGAAAGAGAGAGAGAGAGAGGGAGAGAGAAAGAGAATTAGACACCGGACAGGAAGAAGAGTTTTCTCTTGTGACACGAGACACTTCCTCTTGTGACACGAGAAATTTTCGTTTCATCGAGTTTGCTTCTAGTCTCTTTCACTTACGTACGTAAACATGCATGCATGAATATATACATACATCTCCACAAAAACACCTATACAAAAGTGTCGAATTTCGGGAACGACAAGAAGTCGCTTCGTTGTCCCTTGAAAATGAAAAATTTACGACCTTTAACGTGGATACCCTTTTCGAGAGTTTCGTATGCCTTCCGCTCAGCACGTTTGACTTTACCGAAATTCCAAACCGTATTTTTGTCTAGGAAATCGCATTTTATCGTCTTTACAGAAACAGAGAGAGAGAGAGAGAGAGAGAAAATAGAAAGAGAGAAAGAGACACATGTATTTTAATGTAATTTACTATATCAAATCAACACTAACATTATACAGAGTATTAGTTTAAAGATAGAAAATAGAAATAAGTAAAAGAATTGTACACTTTTATCACTATTTATGAATATAATGATAATAATCATTTAATTTAAACGATAAACATGTTTTCCTATTCGCTTGATGCAAATGTAAAAAAGTTAAAAGGAAAATTAGAAAAATATTTAATGAAAGTTAGAAGAAGAAATATCGGTCGATATATTGTTAAAAAAAAAAAATAAAACTTCGGCGTGATTATTAATAAAGAAAAGACAAGAGAAGAAACGAAAAAGAAAAAGAAAAAAAAACTAGATTGCATAGGCAAGCGGAAAAAGTTATTATGAAAATTTCACCGTTTCCATAATGAGTAGTGACTTTCCAAGTTTTTATTATAATGAATGTAGAGTTGACCGGTAGAAAGCGTAAAATTTGTCCTAATAAATGACCATATATAACATACTTATATATTTTATGGAAAAAAAAAAAAGAAAAACGTATGCGATTAACGCGATACACAATAATATCATGCATATCAAACTTGTAACTTTGATATTTCTAATGACGAATCATTATTTTTTTTTTTTTATTTCTAACTACTGCCATTGCTAATCTATTTCCTCTTATGTACGTATATATTATTTTCATCAAATTGTAATCTATTCGCGGAAACGTATAACTAATGTCTAAGATGATTCGAAGAATCATTTTTAATCAAGGATAAGATTTAAAAGAAATAAAAAAGAACGAGGAAAACAAAATGTACGATTCGAATAATTTATCTCTATATTTACTACCGATTATGAAATTAAATAAATTATACGATTTAACCTAACGTATACACATATATATGTGTACATCATTCGTTAACAGTATATATGCACACACACATTCGCGCACATACAAATCTCATTTGCATTCGAAAAAAACAACAACACGTACACCTAAACGTGAAATAAATTTGACACTTCTTTCTAATATCTTGAGTTAATAAAGATTCTAACTTGTGTAAAATAAAAATAACTTTACGAGACGATAATACAATGATTGTAGAAAGTATTCGAACACAGTATCAATTTGAAATAAAATATTGTGAAATTGTTGTTTATTAAGTAACTTTTTATAAACGATAAATTTATACATGATCTTCAATTTATTTTGTTGAATAAATTAAAAAATTATTATAACAAGGAAAATGTAGAAATTGGAAGAAATATACGAGCAATAAGTATTCATACAGTTCTAATTTCGAACTATTTACAAGAGAGTGAGTTTGTGTATTAATCATAATGTATACACATCACGTGATTGCTTTCTAGTTATAATTGACCTCGTCAGTATATTTATAAGCGTTTATCGGCATCAGTTGAGCTCAACATTTTTTAAGATCGAAAATTATTGTTGAAAAATGGAATGAAAACGTGTGCAAACAACGATAGAAGAAATAAAAATGATTATTAGTTTAAATAATCAATGTAAAAGTTTATTAGAAATATCGCGAATTATAAACAGACCTTTACTGTACAAAGTAACATTGATAGGTATGGATTAAGAAAAAAACTGTAAAATAACTCAAGAAGTGGACGTTCACGGAAAATTAATCGGTACACTGGACGAGTTATCACAAAAATGATAAAACAGAATCCAATGATAAGTGCTATCAAAATAGTCGAACATCTTAAAAATAATTGAAATATTAATACATCCGCTAGTACTGTAGGTAATTTTGTTGCGAAATGAAGGATTTCATGGTCATGCCAAAACCAACTGCACTTATGCAGTCCTAAACAAGTACAGAACCTTCACCGTGTTTCACAGTGGGTCGCAAGTTTTCGGGTTTCAGCTGTTCATTTTTTTCCTTCATATAGTACAGTGTCTATCAGATTTTGTTTCATTACATATATTGTAGAGACTTCCAAGAATATGTTTAAATTCATCGTTTATAAAAAATTAGTTAAACTACGATTTTACAACATTTTACTTCAGATTGATCGGTGTACGAATACTTTCCACATTCACTGTATATATTAAATAATATGATATATAAATTATTATATAATGAATTTTATTTTTACTTATTATAAATATTCTGTATAAATTAATATATAAATAATTTTAATATATATACAAAAATTTGGTTGTGTTTGTGGATCGTAAATAAATATCCTTTTAAATTGTGATCGAATTTTTCGAGATAAAAATGTTCTTATTACTAATTTTTGATTTGATATTAAAGAAACAAATGTTTGAAATAACAATCTCAGAGATTTAGTATATAAAATTAGATTATTTATTATTAAAATTATTTATTAAAGAAATTTTAAATGCTGCTAATCAACAAAACATTTGTTCATCATTTTCCAACACTTTTTGCTTTACGTAAAAAAAAAAAAAAATTGTTAAATTCCCTTTTGAAAAAGTCCTTTGGTTTTTTCATTGACACAAACTAAATGTGAGTATACTCATTGAAGACATTTTGATTAATTTTTCAGTACCCCCCTAATAATATTTTCAATTAGAATACATAAATAAACCTATATCTCTGATACTTAAAAACTTAGACACCACTTTGAGGGTCCTGGATTAGCAATAGAATAAACATTCAACAGTAAGTAAATCATTCGTCAAAGATAGAATAAAAATGTAATGGACAAAAAATTCGATATAAAATTCATGAAAAAGATTGCTTTCAATCGTTAGTAAATTTTGATGAAAAAAAAAAAATCTATCGAATTCGAAAGAGCAATAAGGAAACGATATGTTATTGGTCGGAATATACGAAATCGAACCAGAGACCGTTTGAATATTTGAAAAATAGAAATGAAAAGCTTCGTCAATATATGAACGAATCGATCCAAGGATTAAGATACGTTTATTAGAAATAAAGATAAAAAGAGAAAAAAAGTGAGAGAGAGAGAGAGAGAGAAAGAGAGAGAGAGAGAGAGAAAGAGAGAAAGAGAAAGATCGGATCGATGAACGTATAATTGCTGTTCGACAATGAGTATCGTTGATGCTGCTGGAGTAACACGCTCATTCCACCCACGACAGGCTAATAACTTTTCCAAGAGAAGTTAATTAATATTTCCCTCTCTTTCTTTCTTGCTTTCTATCTTTCTTTCTGTCTTCTTTCTTTTTTTATATCATTCATTCATTCATTCATTCATTCATTCGTTCGTTCGTTCGTTCGTTCGTTCTTTCCTTCCTTCCTCCAACCACAAACGAAGGATGATCGTATAATACGTTATGAACTAACCGGAGATGAATTTCCATTAAATTCAACATCACTGATTTTTCTTATATTTTATTCCTACGTATTAAAATAAAGTAACGATTTTTGTTTTCTTTCTTCTTTTAAATAAATTTATAAAGTATTCAAACATAAGTTTGAAGATAAATCAATTGAAATATTCATTAAAATTATGAAACTTTGATGATATTTACACAAATCGATAAATATCTTCAAATCTTGTTTAAAATTGTAAAAAAGAAGAAAAAAAAAGAGAGTCTTATTAAAAATCACTTTCAAACTTGTCCTTAATTAAACCTAAAAGAAATAAAAAAATATCGGAATGATCATGTTGAGAAATATTCATATTAAACTGTAACAGAGAAAACTGGTTTCTAATCGAACAATAAATCTCGTTGTATACTCGAGAAGTAACTTCCTCCTCTTCTTACTACTAGGTTGTTATCGACATAACTTCAAACGTGATGTAATCGAAAATAAAAAACAGTTTTGAGGAAAAAAAATAGAAAAAACAACAAGAGTTTACAATGGATGCCTTATAAAAATGCCTTACTGGACTTTCGCAAATAAAAGTTACGAAAGTTTCTATGATACGTGGTACGGTTTTACACAGCTTCCTAAGAAAAACTAGTTCTTTATTTTCCTTTTACCGGTAAAACAATACACGTGAAAACCGTCACGAACGAAAGGAAACTCACGCTAATGGTTTTTTACTTTCAATTCTTCGATATTTCTAAACATACCGTGAAAAAAAAAGATCTTTTTATTAGATTTAACAACTCCAAATTATACAAATATATAATAACAGTTTATATAGAAACTATTTTATGCAATACTCGAGACAATATTTAATTTTATAGCCATATATGTAATGTTTTGTATTAAAAACTATTAAAAATAAAAATATAATATATATATATATATATATATATATATATATATATATATATATATATATATATATATTATTATTATTATTATTATTATTTCTAATAATATTATATCTAATAAAATTATATATTAATATATAAAAATATATAAAATAAAATAAAATAAAATATAACAAATAAAAATATATAAAATAAAATTAAATATAAATATAATATAAAATATAATATATAATAATTTAATATTATAAATTAATAGATATATAATAAATATAATAATTATAGTAAGTATAATAAAAATAATAAATTAATAATATAATAAATTATATATTAATATAACATAAAATATATAATAAATAAAATATATAATATAAAATATATAATTAATAAAAATTAATATAAATTAATATATTAAAATACGTTTAAATATTAAAATTGTAAGTCAATTAGTTGTTTTTCGCATCAAGGAAATAAAATATATAAAAACTTTCTATATCAAATAGAAATTGAACAGGTAAATATAATAAATATGTTCTGATTTTGTTTACCTGTCCAACTTTCCTATAGTACAAAATTTTTACATATTAAATTTATTATTTTTTCTTTTAAATATATCCACATATACATTTATCATATTACCTAACAGCTGTTTAGCCTAACTATTCTACCATGATTACAAAAATCTGATTTTGTGATTTATAATAAATAAAAACAAATAAAACAGTAGAATCGTTCACTTTGAAAAAAAAGCGCGAAATTTGAATGTTTTCAGTACCACATAATCTAATTTGTTATCGCATTTTTTTTACACTAATAGCTACAATTACAAAATACAAAATACAAAAATATTCCTATCATTAATCAAAGATAAGGAATACTTACGAAACGTTTTAAATCATTATCCAACGAAGAAAAATTTGATAGAAATTCTTGATGGAAATATCGAAGTTATTGGTTATCCGAATAAGGATGGTCAAGGAAGGTCAAGAAAAAAAGACGACGAGTAGTTGTAATTCTCTACAATCCTTCACGAAGAAGACACGAAAGATCCTCGAACTTGAATCTGCTTGAATTACTCTCTTGAGATCTTCTTTGTTCACAGGAAAAGAGAAAGAATAAGTAGGAAGAAAAAGAGTGAGACAGTGAGGAAAGAAGACAAGAAGATAGAAAGAGATATAGAAATTATACTTAAACAAGAAGAAAATAAGAAAAGGATGTAAGATAATCACGAATAAAAACGAACTAACAGCCGGTTTCGAAGCACGCGGCGTTGACAACGAGTAGTTAGGTTTGCTCTAACCTAAACCGAGAGCTACACTGTGTAGGGGTGGTAGGTCGTTCGCACTAGAAAGACAAGGACAGAAAAGGGAAGAAAGAGAAAGAGAGGAATGATAATAGTTTACGAGAGAGAAAGAAAGAGAAAGAGAAAGGGAGAAAGGGAGAGAGAGATAGATAGAAAGAGAGAAAGACAATAACACAGAGACACAACACGAAAAAGGTTTGAATAAGTGGCACACAAACTAGCTGTAAGATTACGAACACGATAGTCCTTGTTTTTTTTTTGTTGCAATTTATCTCGCGAGGATACACAGAAATGCAAAGCTTCTCTACGACGAGGCATCCGTCGAAGGACTGCCGTCCAACCCGCTTACCCCACCACACCGCGCGCCATACCCGCTGCATCACCGTGGTGCAGTAGTGGGAAACGCGATGGTTCATTGGTGGGGAGTCGCAACCCAGCGAGAGAGATTCCCAGACCTTTCGTCGGCCAGGTGGCGCAAACCTTGCTAAGGGGAAGTACCAACGAAAGAGAGAGACGGAAAAACACGAGCGGCGCCAACAACGGCATCGCCCAATCTCGGAGAAAGCGAGAGGGATGATATCGGCAAGCAGGAACGTACACCTTAACTCAAATGCCATAGTGTTTAATGAATATATTTAAGAAAACCTATTCTGTCATTTTATCTGCTCTATTTTATTTTTTCTCTTAATGCTTTAATAATGGTTTTTTTAAACTATTTGTTTTATTTTTTTTTTCTAAATAATTTAAATAAGGAAAATATATATTTAAAAAATAAATACAATTTTGAAAGAAATCATCTTTTTTTAGTTTTTAAATTATTTGTTTGACATTAATCAAATAACTATTATTCTTTTAGTTAATGGATTCAGTTAGACTAGAAGATAAATATGTTTTAAATGAATTTTAATGACGTTGGATCGTAGATCCTAAGGTTCCTATTTTGAAAGATGCCGGTACTGATCGCTGGTTAAGTCGGTCCTTTGGTGGGGTTAAAGTTGAGGAGTGAGGGAAAGAGAAGAAAGAACGACCACCGAGTCGAACGACGACCGGTCGAGTTTGCGCACTGGACAAAGTATGACCGAAGTATGAACTTTTTCCGTGTTCCACTGAGGTCGACCATGCGCCTCGTTACTGTCAAACGTATATCTTTCTTATGTTTCCTGATCTACCTTACCGACCTGACTCTAACCCTTTCTAAGTCTCATTCCTAACACACTATCACAGTCTCCTACTTACCCAAAATTTTACAAATAAGTTTATTGCAAAATCCCAAGAAACTTCTGTTATTAGAAAAACTATGAAATTAAACATAAATTCATTGAGATTATTATTCTAAAAAAAAGTATTTCAATAATAAGATATTTGACCATAAAAAGTTTACAAAATCTTTGGTACGTCTTAACAAATATTTGGAGTTATATTCGTTATAAAATTGAAAATAATAATTATTATTATTTAGTGATTATGTGTGTGCCTTCAGAAATGCCATTATACATATATTTAAAAATCAAGCAATTTCAAGAGATGAAAACAAAAAAAACTAAAATGTTTGTTGTTAAATCCAACGATGATCACCTGCAACAAAAAGAAAACTATATTAATTATACAATCAAGGGAGATATAATAGCCTAACATATAAATCGTAGAATTAGCAGATGCATTTTTCAAATTAAATTCTCTATTTATTTTTATCAGATCTCTATTTAAAGTTGCAACAAAATTAAATTTGAATACGTGAATTTACATTAACAAAAAAAAAAAAAAAGTAAAAGTACAAATATTAAGTTACTAGAGAAAATAATATCTATTAATTATTATAACTAATACTTTTTTAAACTGAATTATATAAAAAAGAAAAAATTACAAATTTAATAAAATATGATCAAAGCGAAAAATTTTAAAGACAAAAAAAAAGAGAGATTACTTTAATATTTAAAAGACGATAATTAGGTTTCAAAATGTAATAAAAAGGAAATTTAAATATTTTGACTCGAACTAACTAAACACGTATGCATCTTTTTGACGATATAGACACGCATTTGGTGTCCCAAGGAGATGGAATGGTCCATCATCTCCAATTACAACTAGAAATTAATGACGAGCAAAAAAGTAAAACAATAAAATATAAAATATGACTAGAGAGCCATTCTCTAAAGGTTCAAACTTGCTGTTGAACCTTTGAAAATAACTCAATAGCCTGTAGTTGCCCTCTTGAGCCACAATTAAGTGGGGGCCTCTTCGGCATTAAGCCTCTTCTTTCTTCATTCCATGAAAACTGCATTTGGACATTTCCTACATGCGAGCAAGATAAGATCTTTCATACTAATTTTGCAAATGAACTCGTATTTTGTTATGATTCTAATTCTCAATTACATTAAAAAATTAATTTACATTTCGCGTACACTTTTCTAGCTCGTGGACCATCAATGAACTTGGAGTTCATTGACCATACACGAGAATATTTAATCGAATGTCCAAGCAGATAATAATTTCCCTCGATGACCTAATAACACTTCGCACTTTTAACGTCGAGTAATAAAATGGAATTGAAATAAAAAGTGCAAAAAATGCAATGCATTTTCTAGCAATACTTTGTTATATTTAATTATATCAAATATTTGTAGCTGTAAGATAAAATCGCGATAGTGCGTAGTGCTAATCCTGAAATACTTAAAACTAAGTATCAAATACATCAAAGAATTTGCGAATTTGATTCGACTCTATCTCGTTCGAGATAAAATCGAAGTAGAAATAAATTTTTCAAATGGTTGCAAATACCTTTGAATCATGATACATAATAAAGATCACAAAATAGTTACAAAATAAATTAACAAATCAAACATAATATAGAATGAGATGATCAAATTTTGTAACAATTCTGTATAAACCAGGAGGCGGAATTTCCACTCCGGAGTGGAAGCAAGAAGTCTAATGCCTTTCCTGGATCCTACCTACTTAAAATTAAAGTTTTCACATTCATTCAAAGAAGTATGCTACCTGCCTGCCTATTACCCATATTTTTACCCATTTTAAGAAAAACCATACATACCCACCCACTCACTCCACGGTTCTCACACATACCACCAGGGTGCAAAAGCCTAAACTAGAGAGCATGCCCCGGGGCACCTCCGACACCCTAGTTCAACCACGTTTTCTAAACTTATATGCTAATGGGTATACGTACGTATTTTGCTGTAATCGACTGCAAAGGCTAATGATTATTGCATAAATAACTAAAGCAAAAATACAAGTATACACTAGTATATTTATATGCATACTAGTAATATACAAGTATATCAAAGTTTCCACAAATAAATGCAGTAACTCTACTATACAAACGATTATCAAAAAAATTAGAAATATTTAATATAAATATAAGAATGAAGATAGATATGTAGAAGTAATGCTTTAAGTATTTAATGATGTATTAAATGAATAAAAAATATCGCGAAACGATGTACAATACACACTACCTAATACGCACACACAAGTGTAAAGTACATCGTGCAATCACTAGCACAATAACAGCCGCTAATAGGGGAAAAAACTAAAACTAAACCCACGCTAACTGTTTCTCACCCATACGTGTAACACCTGGGCACACGCATAGATGAGAACGCAGAAAGTATGGGGGGAGAAACGGGAGATTAGTATATTAGAAGCTGAAAATCCTAATCTAAAAAATATGATTAACACATATATAAATATATCAAAAGATTTTAATAAAAATTCATCTAAGCGACTAAGGACTCTACAAGTCATTTGGTGAATAATGACTTAAACAAGCGAATGAAAAAAAAAGTTACCCCATATGAAACAATTATAGCTTCGAGGTAAAGGTTGTATTAAAAGACTCTACAATAATGATGGATATTTTTTGCAAACCTCGGACGACTCCTTTCATTAAGTTGGCTGTTCTAATGAAAGAACTGGGCTTTGAGCCACCACTTAACTGCCAAAGTCTATCCGTCGCGAATAAGTTTGTCTTCTTGCTCATTTATTTAAAATATCAAAGTATTGATATATCAAAATTAATTTCGATTAGATAAACTATGTACGAAGCAATGCATGTAAGACATTTATTACATGCTTTTATAAACGTAATAAAAAAGAGAGTGCATTTATAAATTGCATTATTAATTAAATGAATTTAACCGATGAGACAAGAAAACCTATCCTGAACTAATAATAAAACATACAATAAAACATATAATAAAATATACATTTTTCATGAGTAACTCCTAAAAAGGAATTACTCATGTGCTCGTCAATAATTTATTTAAATAATTACAACCAGTAACTCGTGCCGATTTGGACCTTTCATCCTCCGCATGATTGAGCACTGGAGGGACTTTAAATAAAAACTCACGGTTTAAGAAGTTCTGCGATGGCTCCAAAACACTCCTACTTCGCAGCAAGTATTGTAGTCTGACCATGGAAGACGATACTTGATTTGCCATTGAAGAAGATCCATCGAAGATCCATCGAAGATCCATCGAAGAATTCATCCAACATCTTTCAAAGGAAGAGAATCCATGGTTATATCTGTAAAATTAAATAGAACAAAACGATAAGTTATCTAGAATATTATTCAAAATCATATAAAATAAAATAGAATAAAATGTAAATAAAAATGAATACTTACAATGCATTCCTATGGGACGAAGCTCAATGGCATCATGGTAATGCACACCTCGCGTGAATCTAATAACGCGGTATGAACGAAAATAAGAAACTATAGATGAGTTTCTTATCGCGAAACCGATATTTTATTATACGACGAACAACACTGACTCTAATTCGCGTTTGATTTTAACTTATTACTCGCCCGATCACTGATTCTAAACTGCACTAATTCAAAGACTGCATTGCTCGCAGTTTGATGATACCACCATAAACACTGCACATATTGATTCGCGCACTATTGCAATCTGAAACTGAAATAAAAAACAATACTATTAATATCATTACTATTACAGAGAATCATTAAAATTTTTGAGGAATTATTTAATACAAAAATATACTCACTTTAAATCTTTATTGATGAATGCACAATGGGTCTCCTATCCTTAGGATAATGATGACAATGCACAAATAATGACTATAAAACATATATAATAATAAATGCAATTAATTCAATTAACACTAGATTTATGGACCGAGCAAATGTGATTAATTTCAAACTTTTTTGTTACATATATATAAAATAGAAATATTTCAATTAATTGTAATTAAATAAAATTTAAATTTAATTACTTTTAAAATAGAATATTTTTTAAAAATATATATTAATTTTTAATGCTGTAATGAAATATGCATAAATATTAATTCCTCTCCTCTACCAACTTTTTCATTTAAACAATGTTTGTAAATTTTTAAAAAATAGTGAAGAAAACAATAATGAACAAATCTAGTGTTAAACGAATTTCTAAATGAATTTAATTAATAAAATGTGAATACCATTCCAACGATGATCTGAAACACAAATAAAAACAAGATTATATAAATCTTTGTTATATAAAAATAACTATAATTATGGAAAAAATGTTTCATATAAAAATTGACTTACGTTTTTTCTTCATTGATGAATGCACGATGGGTCTCCTACCCTTAGGATGACGATGAGCACACGTTTAAACTGAGTAAAAGAAACTTGCGAGTTTCTTAACCGAGCAAACGAAACTTTAATATGCGACGATCAACACTGAATCTACTTGTCGACTTTTTTATATTTTATTTTAACACGATGCAACACACGAGAACCTCATTGCCTACGCGCTCGATTGCAATGATTTTCTGAAACAGAAAAAGAAAAGGAACAATTAAGATCATTGTTGTAATAAAAATCAATTGAAATTATCATAGAAATGTTTGATAGTAAAATATACTTACTTTTAGTCTTCGTTGATGACTGCAGGATGGGTATGCTACCCTTAGGATGACGATGTATAAAATAAAATTAAATAAAAAGTCTGAAAAGCTGAAACATACTAAAGACTATATTACAATATTTCCTGTAAATCATTTCTGAAGGCAGGACACACATTAAAACCATTGAATATTTTTGATAGAATGGTATTCAAGTTATTAAATATTTGTGAAATTGATCAAAGTATGCAACTATTTGCTTGCAATATTACATATTAAGTATGTAATGTTAGTATAAATATTAATTAAAAATCTTTAAAGTTGTCTAAATAAAACAGTAATTGTATCAGCAAACGCAATAAAGAGTAACATAAAAAATAAACAGATTTTTATACCATTCTATGCAATGAGAAACTTTTTAAACTATTAAAATCAAAACGATAACGTTAGAAATAAAATTATTAAATAATTTAATACGTCTCTTTTTCGTTTATGTTGTCTCGTCGAAGGATAGAAGACGAATACGAGCTACATTACTACGTAACCTTGGTAGAGGAGATCTTCGGAATGTCGAACGCTCGGCTATTATACCTATGTTATCGGCTGTTTACGTTTTGTCGTCGACTCGAGAAATATCTACAAATATAAATACACATTTATATAATAGCTTATATGTAGAGTGTATTGTTTTCTTATTCTTCCTCTCTCTCACACACTCCTTCTCTCTCACTCTTTCTGTAGTATTTCTATATGCTTATATGCTTATACTTAAAAAAAATAATACTCACCTCGCCGTATATGGAGTAGATAAAAAAAGTTGCCACAAGATTAAAAGGTTAGTGAATTCGTGTCGCAACTCTCCCCATGCTCAGAAAGCTAAAAAAAAAAGTAAAATATGAAAAAACTCACGTATAAAAATTATGCATGTAGTATGCATTTGATATATAACATTCGTTATATATCATTTAATATAAAACAGGAAGGTGTACATTAAAATATTAATTGAGACAATTACCTGAAATTAACGGGATAACAAAATCCGCTGCAACAAGTAAACAGATCGCAGATTAAAAAATTCGAAAGATTCGCCATATTGCAATGCATAAAGCAGGCGCGTAAGACTGGCGCGAAAATACTGCATGCGCGAAAATGATGCGCAGTAAATCTTCTTTCCACCTATAATAAAGAAAAATTTCGAATGATTAAAAATACGATATAGAAGCATAAAAATTGTCAAAATATACTCAAAAAATCAAAATTGATTCTTACATCCTTTATATATTATAATAGGAAAATGTAAATCTTACAAAATATCTTTTAATTACCTGATCTTAACGGGACGATGACACTCCGATGTGTTCTCCACGAATGACGCCATGAAACTGAAGAATTCGGACGAAAGCTTGGCTGTGATTGGCTAATTCATTTTTTTGAACATGAAAAGGGTCATCACGGCTTCTTACACGGACAGAATCTGACCTTCCTCATGACCACGCTGGTCAAACTACATATGATAATTTATTTATTAAATAAATTAAAAATCATTTCTATTTTTCTAATAAATGTACACAATACTTATAAATATTCGAAAAATGATGAATAGAATAAAGACAATGTAGACATTAAGAGATCTTTGTCGTTTTGCACAAATGAACAAAATCGTATAGAAGAGAATTGTCGATAGAAAAATGTCTAATATGAAATGCAACATATGAAAGAATAAATTCCCAAAATCTGTATCGATAAAGAATCCTCACAATTTAAATACTTTCAGAGATGCATAATTGTTTTAAAAATATTCACAATAACGTTTATACACGATTCACACAAAGATTATTCCACATGATTTTCTATGCTATAAGATACTACATTCTCATTATTTTATTCATTATTTTTAGAATAGTTATGAATATCGTGTACATTTTATTTGTAATCGAAAAAAGAAACATAAATTTATAACATATCAAAATTGTTTTCTATTTAATGTATGTTAAAACATATGAAATGTTTAAACCAATGTATATGCATAGAAATAATCTGAAATGTAATTAGATAATATTAGAATGATAAAATAATTGTTAAATAATTAATATAATTGCATTTTGTTATCTAATAACTTATTACATATGATCTATGTACCTTTTCCTTCAAGATTCACCTTTTAACTGAAGCATTATCCTCTGTGAAAATGCTTTTATTCAATGTTGGTTATGATGTTTTCCAAATGTTGCCCATGTATGTAACAAAATAAAACATTCTAAGTAATCAGAGATACACATTATAACTCTCTTAATGTAATTACTATTTTTATTAAATGCACATGTAACTTGTAATCATTATAAAAATAATGAATACATTAAAAAGAATACATAGTATAAACATTATCTCATTGCTCACGAGAAAACAATCATGTAGAAGAGAAACTTTTTCAAAGAGATATGTAAAACAATTGAAAATCTATCAATTGCCAACAATAGAAAAGTCCCTATAATTTGTTCTTTAACGTAAAAATACGCCTTTATGATGGAGATTTATTTTTGTATGTGTGGCAAGCGATAGACTTTCAATTGTTTTACATATTTCTTTGACAAGGTTTCTTTTCTACATGATTATTTTCTCGACTACCATGAGATAATGTTTATACTATGTATTCTTTTTAATGTATTCATTATTTTTATAATGATTACAAGTTACATGTGCATTTAATAAAAATAGTAATTACATGAAGAGAGTTATAATGTTAATCTCTGTTTAATTGGAATGTTTTATTTTGTTACATACATGGGCAACATTTGGAAAACAACATAACCAACATTGAATAAAAGCATTTTTATAGAGGATAATGTCTCAGTTAAAAGGTGAATCTTGAAGGGAAAGGTACATAGATCATATGTAATAAGTTATTAGATAACAATATGCACTTATATTAATTATTTACCAATTATTTTATCATTCTAATGAACGGCTCAGTCTATAAATAAATTTCGAAGAGGAAGGAACTCCGAAAATATATTTCACACTTTTAAACAATTATTAATACTTCTATCGATTAATTAACAATTATTTTAATATTCTAATACACTCTACTTATATTACAAATAATTTAACACTCGAAGTCATCACTGCTCATGAACAATAAAATAATTACATTAGAATAAATAAAATAATAAAATCTGTACGTTATAATATTGAATTTTCATTATTAGAATTATTATTATCGTTACAGAAATAATCCACATAAGAAAAATCATAAACAACTTTCTAATTAATGTTTTGTTTTAGAGAACAATGGGTCAGTCTGCAAGTGAATTTCGAAGAGGAAGGTACTCCAATAATATATCTCGTACTTTTAAACAATAATTAATACTTCTATCGATTAATTAACAATTAATATAATATTCTTATACACTGTACTTATATTACAGGACAATTAAACCCACGAAGAGTCATCACTGCGCAGGTGTGATAAATTAATTCTATTACAATGAATAAAATAATAAAATTTAAACGTTATAATATTATAAATTTTCTTTATTAGGATTATTACTACAGTTGCACACGTGCTCGACATAAAACAAAGTCATATAAACAACTTTCTAATTAATGTTTTGTTTTAGAAAACAATGGGTCAGTCTGCAAGTGAATTTCGAAGAGAAAGGTACTTCGAATATATATTCCGTACTTTTAAACAATATTTGACACTTCTATCGATTAATTAACAATTATTTAAATATTTTAATACACTTAACTTATATTACAGCATAATTTAACACTCGAAGTCATCACTGCGCATGAACAATAAATTAATCACATTAGAATAAAAATAATGTTTAAATCCGAACGTTATAATCTTGAATTTTCATTATTAGAATTATTATTACCGTTGCAGAAATAATCAACATAAGAAAAATCATAAACAACTTTCTAATTAATGTTTTGTTTTAGAAAACAATGGGTCAGTCTGCAAGTGAATTTCGAAGAGAAAGGTACTTCGAATATATATTCCGTACTTTTAAACAATATTTGACACTTCTATCGATTAATTAACAATTATTTAAATATTTTAATACACTTTACTTATATTACAGCATAATTTAACACTCGAAGTCATCACTGCGCATGAACAATAAATTAATCACATTAGAATAAAAATAATGTTTAAATCCGAACGTTATAATCTTGAATTTTCATTATTAGAATTATTATTACCGTTGCAGAAATAATCAACATAAGAAAAATCATAAACAACTTTCTAATTAATGTTTTGTTTTAGAGAACAATGGGTCAGTCTGCAAGTGAATTTCGAAGAGGAAGGTACTCCAATAATATATCTCGTACTTTTAAACAATAATTAATACTTCTATCGATTAATTAACAATTAATATAATATTCTTATACACTGTACTTATATTACAGGACAATTAAACACTCGAAGTCATCACTGCGCAGGAACAATAAAATAATTACGTTAGAATAGATAAAATAATAAAATCTGTACGTTATAATATTAAATTTTCATTATTAGAATTATTATTATCGTTACAGAAATAATCCACATAAGAAAAATCATAAACACCTTTCTAATTAATGTTTTGTTTTAGAGAACAATGGGTCAGTCTGCAAGTGAATTTCGAAGAGGAAGGTACTCCAATAATATATCTCGTACTTTTAAACAATAATTAATACTTCTATCGATTAATTAACAATTAATATAATATTCTTATACACTGTACTTATATTACAGGACAATTAAACACTCGAAGTCATCACTGCGCAGGAACAATAAAATAATTACGTTAGAATAGATAAAATAATAAAATCTGTACGTTATAATATTAAATTTTCTTTATTAGAATTTTAATTACCGTTGCACACATGATAACATATATGAAGTCATATAAACAACTTTCTAATCAATGTTTTGTTTTAGAGAACAACAGCTCAGTCTATTAGTGCATTTCGAAGAGGAAGGTACTCCGAAAATATATTCCGTACTTTTAAACAATAAGTGATACTTCTATCGATTAATTAACAATTATTTTAATATTCTAATACAACCTTCTTATATTACAGCATAATTTAAAACTCGAAGTTATCACTGCTCATGAACAATAAAATAATTACGTTAGAATGAAAAGGATGTTAAAATTCAGACGTTATAATCTTGAATTTTGTTTATTAGAATTATAATTAACGTTGGACACATACTTAACATAAAAACAAGTCATATAAACAACTTTCTAATCAATGTTTTGTTTTAGAGAACAACAGCTCAGTCTATTAGTGCATTTCGAAGAGGAAGGTACTCCGAAAATATATTCCGTACTTTTAAATAATAATCGATACTTCTATCGATTGTTTAACAATTATTTCATTATTTTAATATACTTTAATTATTTTTCAGATTGTTTCAACGCATATACATTAATTTAAACGTTACATACCTATTAACATACTTTGAATAGAAAATAATTTTAATATGAATTTATTTTTTCAATTTATCAGATAACTGTCTTCAACTTGATTGCGTTCCTAGATCGGAAGGTAATATAATATACTCCAATTACTTACATTGCAAATAAAATTGTATTAATATTCATTAAAAATTTCTGTTTCAGAAGCGGTTCAATGGGTAGCGGGTAAATTTTTTGTTCGTAAAGGGTGGTACCATTTACAAATAAAGAATTTACTTCAGGGATGCGACCCTGCCCACGCGAGCCATGATTCTATCTTCTTACTCCCAAGGATAGAATCATGTTCATTTAACTTTTAAACTTGAACTACCGTACTTTTTTTTCTTTTTTTTCTTTTTTGGCTTTTTGATATGCATTGATAGATATGCATTTAGCATGGGAAACTGAAGCTTCATTGTAAGGGAAGGCATCTTCCGCTAATTGTTAGACGGACCCAAGGATTCATTTCCGTAAGTTCGCAATAGTATACGGTGTTGGACTGAACATTTAGTGTAGGTTTCTCCTAAATTTAGAGTCAGTGGACTAGTCCAATCGGGGGGAAACCACTTAAAAAAAAAATCGTGAAAAGTTCCGCTTTAAAAGTTACACCCATTCCCCCTTTTTTCCTATCCCTTTTATTGTTTAACTCTTTTTTATCCCTTTGTTTTCTGTTGCAGATTGGACTATGGTAAGGAAACGACCACAGGTGGACCAAAGGAGGACCATAAAGGCACCAGAAGTGGACTTGGTAATATAGGATAGTATAAAATAATTATTTGTATAAATAAAATGAAAATGTGTATCGTTATATAATTCTCCTTTTAGCATCGAACGTGTTTGATAATTATTTTTAATGTATTTTCTTTATTTATAGATTCCATGGTACAACTTATAATTGTATACTCTTTTTAATTATTATACTTTATTTTATGTAGATTGAAAATTATGTATATAAATGTATATAGATTGTATTTCTATAAGTTAAAGTTATTCTAGGGTATGTTAGTTTTAAGTATCATCGATGATTTTATTGAATTTCTTTTCAAATTACACTCCTTGTCTTTCATTTTGTATTTTTTAATATTGAAATTTTTCTCTGGTATTTTCGATAATAATTTTAACGATTTTTTGAATGGTACTCTTATGGTGGGGCCTAAGAGTTAGATTCATTCTTTTGAATTATATTCGGATGTGAGCATCTTTAGGATGCACATCCCTCTTGGGTCTTCAGAAGCGGTTACCTCCTCGTGGTTAGACCTGGGCAATGGTATTTTACTTTCCATGTAATGTTTAACATATTTTGATATGTTTTACATTCCATTGCAAGTAAAATCCAGCCAAAGACCGCTTACCATAAACATTATAATTGTAATTAGTTTCTGTAATTTTCCAATGAACATATTTTTATTCCTTTCCTTGGCTCCTTCTATCCATTTCATCTCCAGAAACTAATTACCTTATAATGTTTTTTAATAACTTTTATAATGTTACAGGCATTACACTGATAAAACAAGAAATCTTTTATTGTAATATTTATTTTATTTAATTTCAGGATAAAATTATTTTTGTTATAATGCATATTTTATTTTTTAAAGCAGGTTTCTACTATCTCACAATTTAACATATATTAAATAGAAAACAATTTTGATATGTTATAAATTTGTGTTTCTTTTTTCGATTACAAATAAAATGTACACATTATTCATAATTATTCTAAAAATAATGAATAAGATAAAGAGAATGTAGTATCTTATAGCATAGAAAATCATGTGGAATAATCTTTGTGTGAATCGTGTATAAACGTTATTATGAATATTTTTAAAACAATTATGCATCTCTGAAAGTATTTCAATTGTGAGGATTCTTTATTGATACAGATTTTGGGAATTTATTCTTTCATATGCTGCATTTCATATTAGACATTTTTCTATCGACAATTCTCTTCTATACGATTTTGTTTTTGTGTGCAAAACGACAAAGATCTCTTAATGTCTACATTGTCTTTATTCTATTCATTATTTTTAGAATATTTATAAGTATTGTGTACATTTATTAGAAAAATAGAAATGATTTTTAATTTATTTAATAAATAAATTATCATATGTAGTTTGACCAGCGTGGTCATGAGGAAGGTCAGATTCTGTCCGTGTAAGAAGCCGTGATGACCCTTTTCTTGTTCAAAAAAATGAATTAGCCAATCACAGCCAAGCTTTCGTCCGAATTCTTCAGTTTCATGGCGTCATTCGTGGAGAACACATCGGAGTGTCATCGTCCCGTTAAAATCAGGTAATTAAAAGATATTTTGTAAGATTTACACCTTCCTATTATAATATATAAAGGATGTAAGGATCAATTTTGATTTTTTGAGTATATTTTGACAATTTTTATGCTTCTATATCGTATTTTTAATCATTCAAAATTTTTCTTTAATATAGGTGGAAGGAAGACATACTGCGCATCATTTTCGCGCATGCAGTATTTTCGCGCCAGTCTTATGCGCCTGTTTTATGCGCATCAATATGGCGAATCTTTCGAACTTTTTAATCAGTCATCTATATAATTGTTGCAGCGAATTTTGTTATCCCGTTAATTTCAAGTAATTGTTTCAATTAATATTTTAATGTACACCTTCCTGTTATATATTAAATGATATATAACGAATATTATATATCAAATGCATACTACATGCATAATTTTTATACGTGAGTTTTCATATTTTACTTTCTTTTAGCTTTCTTAACATGGGAAGAGTTATAACACGAATTCACTAATCTTTTAACCTTGTGGCAACTTTTTTTATCTTCTCCATATATGGCGAGGTGAGCATTATTTCTTTTAAATATAAGCATATGAGCATATAGAAATACTACAGAAAGAGTGAGAGAGAAGGAGTGAGAGAGAGAGAGAGAGAGAGAGAGAAGAAGAATAAGAAAACAATACACTCTACATATAAGCTATTATATAAATGTGTATTTTCATTTCCAGGAATTTCTCGAGGAATTTTCTTCGTCGAATTTCCGACGACAAAACGTAAACAGCCGATAACATAGGTATAATAGCCGAACGTTCGACACTCCCGAGATCTCCTCTACCAAGGTTACGTAGTAATGTAGCTCGTATTCGTCTTCTATCTTTCGACGAGACAACATCAACGAAAATAAGGCGTATTAAATTATTTAATAATTTTATTTCTAACGTTATCGTTTTGATTTTAATAGTTTAAAAAGTTTTTCATTGCATAGAATGGTATTAAAACTGGTTTATTTTTTAGGTTACTCTTTATTGAGTTTGCTGATACAATTACTGTTTTATTTAGACAACTTTAAAGATTTTTAATTAATATTTTTACTAACATTACATACTTAATATGTAATATTGCAAGCAAATAGTTGCATACTTTGATGAATTTCACAAATATTTAATAACTTGAATACCATTCTATCAAAAATATTCAATGGTTTTAATGTGTGCCCTGCCTTCAGAAATGATTTACAGGAAATATTGTATTATAGTCTTTAGTATGTTTCAGCTTTTCAGACTTTTTATTTAATTTTATTTTATACATCGTCATCCTCAGGGTAGGATACCCATCCTGCAGTCATCAACGAAGACTAAAAGTAAGTATATTTTACTATCAAACATTTCTATGATAATTTCAATTGATTTTTATTACAACAATGATCTTAATTGTTCTTTTTCTTTTTCTGTTTCAGAAAATCATTGCAATCGAGCGCGTAGGCAATGAGGTTCTCGTGTGTTGCATCGTGTTAAAATAAAATATAAAAAAGTCGACAAGTAGATTCAGTGTTGATCGTCGCATATTAAAGTTTCGTTTGCTCGGTTAAGAAACTCGCAAGTTTCTTTAACTCAGTTTAAACGTGTGCTCATCGTCATCCTAAGGGTAGGAGACCCATCGTGCATTCATCAATGAAGAAAAAACGTAAGTCAATTTTTATATGTAACATTTTTTCCATAATTATAGTTATTTTTATATAACAAAAATTTATATAATCTTGTTTTTATTTGTGTTTCAGATCATCGTTGGAATGGTATTCACATTTTATTAATTAAATTCATTTAGAAATTCGTTTAACACTAGATTTGTTCATTATTGTTTTCTTCACTATTTTTTAAAAATTTACAAACATTGTTTAAATGAAAAAGTTGGTAGAGGAGAGGAATTAATATTTATGCATATTTCATTACAGCATTAAAAATTAATATATATTTTTAAAAAATATTCTATTTTAAAAGTAATTAAATTTAAATTTTATTAAATTACAATTAATTGAAATATTTCTATTTTATATATATGTAACAAAAAAGTTTGAAATGAATCACATTTGCTAGGTCCATAAATTTAGTGTTAATTGAATTAATTGCATTTATTATTATATATGTTTTATAGTCATTATTTGTGCATTGTCATCATTATCCTAAGGATAGGAGACCCATTGTGCATTCATCAATAAAGATTTAAAGTGAGTATATTTTTGTATTAAATAATTCCTCAAAAATGTTAATGATTGTCTGTAATAGTAATGATATTAATAGTATTGTTTTTTATTTCAGTTTCAGATTGCAATAGTGCGCGAATCAATATGTGCAGTGTTTATGGTGGTATTATCAAACTGCGTGCAATGCAGTCTTTGAATTAGTGCAGTTTAGAATCAGTGATCGGGCGAGTAATAAGTTAAAATCAAACGCGAATTAGAGTCAGTGTTGTTCGTCGTATAATAAAATTTCGGTTTCGCGATAAGAAACTCATCTATAGTTTCTTATTTTCGTTCATACCGCGTTATTAGATTCACGCGAGGTGTGCATTATGTGCAATGCCATTGAGCTTCGTCCCATAGGAATGCATTGTAAGTATTCACTTTTATTTACGTTTTATTCGATTTTATTTTATATGATTTTGGATAATATTCTAGATAACTTATCGTATTGTTTTATTTTATTTTACAGATATAACCATGGATTCTCTTCCTTTGAAAGATGTTGGATGAATTCTTCGATGGATCTTCGATGGATCTTCTTCAATGGCAACTCAAGTATCGTCTTCCATGGTCAGACTACAATACTTGCTGCGAAGTAGGAGTGTTTTGGAGCCATCGCAGAACTTCTTAAACCGTGAGTTTTTATTTAAAGTCCCTCCAGTGCTCAATCATGCCGAGGATGAAAGGTCCAAATCGGCACGAGTTACTGGTTGTAATTATTTAAATAAATTATTGACGAGCACATGAGTAATTCCTTTTTAGGAGTTACTCATGAAAATTGTATATTTTATTGTATGTTTTATTATTAGTTCAGGATAGGTTTTCTTGTCTCATCGGTTAAATTCATTTAATTAATAATGCAATTTATAAATGCACTCTCTTTTATATTACGTTTATAAAAGCATGTAATAAATGTCTTACATGCATTGCTTCGTACATAGTTTATCTAATCGAAATTAATTTTGATATATCAATACTTTGATATTTTAAATAAATGAGCAAGAAGACAAACTTATTCGCGACGGATAGACTTTGGCAGTTAAGTGGTGGCTCAAAGCCCAGTTCTTTCATTAGAACAGCCAACTTAATGAAAGGAGTCGTCCGAGGTTTGCAAAAAATATCCATCATTATTGTAGAGTCTTTTAATACAACCTTTACCTCGAAGCTATAATTGTTTCATATGGGGTAACTTTTTTTTTCATTCGCTTGTTTAAGTCATTATTCACCAAATGACTTGTAGAGTCCTTAGTCGCTTAGATGAATTTTTATACAAATGTATTTATGTGTTTATGTCTTAATCATATTTTTTAGATCAGGATTTTCAGCTTCTAATATACTAATCTCCCGTTTCTCCCCCCATACTTTCTGCGTTCTCATCTATGCGTGTGCCCAGGTGTTACACGTATGGGTGAGAAACAGTTAGCGTGGGTTTAGTTTTAGTTTTTTCCCCTATTAGCGGCTGTTATTGTGCTAGTGATTGCACGATGTACTTTACACTTGTGTGTGCGTATTAGGTAGTGTGTATTGTACATCGTTTCGCGATATTTTTTATTCATTTAATACATTATTAAATACTCAAAGCACTACTTCCTCATATCACGTTTTTGTGTATTCTTATATTTATATTAAATATTTCTAATTTGTTTGATAATCTCGTTTGCATAGTAGAGTTACTGCATTTATTTGTGGAAACTTTGATATACTTGTATATTACTAGTATGCATACATATATACTAGTGTATACTTGTATTTTTGCTTTAGTTTTTTATGCAATAATCATTAGCCTTGGCAGTCGATTACAGCAAAATACGTACGTATACCCATTAGCATATAAGTTTAGAAAACGTGGTTGAACTAGGGTGTCGGAGGTGCCCCGGGGCATGCTCTCTAGTTTAGGCTTTTGCACCCTGGTGGTGTGTGTGAGAACCGTGGAGTGAGTGGGTGGGTATGTATGTTTTTTCTTAAAATGGGTAAAAATATGGGTAATAGGCAGGCAGGTAGCATACTTCTCTGAATGAATGTGAAAACTTTAATTTTAAGTAGGTAGGATCCAGGAAAGGCATTAGACTTCTTGCTTCCACTCCGGAGTGGAAATTCCGCCTCCTGGTTTATACAGAATTGTTACAAAATTTGATCATCTCATTCTATATTATGTTTGATTTGTTAATTTATTTTGTAACTATTCTGTGATCTTTATTATGTATCATGATTCAAAGGTATTTGCAACCATTTGAAAAATTTATTTCTACTTCGATTTTATCTCGAACGAGATAGAGTCGAATCAAATTCGCAAATTCTTTGATGCATTTGATACTTAGTTTTAAGTATTTCAGGATTAGCACTACGCACTATCGCGATTTTATCTTACAGCTACAAATATTTTATATATTTAAATATAACAAAGTATTGCAAGAAAATGCATTGCATTTATTGCACTTTTTATTTCAATTCCATTTTATTACTCGACGTTAAAAGTGCGAAGTGTTTTTAGGTCATCGAGGGAAATTATTATCTGCTTGGACATTCGATTAAATATTCTCGTGTATGGTCAATGAACTCCAAGTTCATTGATGGTCCACGAGCTAGAAAAGTGTACGCGAAATGTAAATTAATTTTTTAATATAATTGAGAATTAGAATCATAACAAAATACGAGTTCACTTGCAAAATTAGTATGAAAGATCTTATCTTGCTCGCACGTAGGAAATGTCCAAATGCAGTTTTCATGGAATGAAGAAAGAAGAGGCTTAATGCCGAAGAGGCCCCCACTTAATTGTGGCTCAAGAGGGCAACTACAGGCTATTGAGTTATTTTCAAAGGTTCAACAGCAAGTTTGAACCTTTAGAGAATGGCTCTCTAGTCATATTTTACATTTTATAGTTTTAGTTTATTGCTCGTCATTAATTTCTAGTTGTAATTGGAGATGATGGACCATTCCATCTCCTTGGGACACCAAATGCGTGTCTATATCGTCAAAAAGATGCATACGTGTTTAGTTAGTTCGAGTCAAAATATTTAAATTTCCTTTTTATTACATTTTGAAACATAATTATCGTTTTTTGAATATTAAAGTAATCTCTCTTTTTTTTTGTCTTTAAGATTTTTCACTTTGATCGCATTTTATTAAATTTGTAATTTTTTCTTTTCTATATATGCAGTTTAAAAGTATTAGTTATAATAATTAATAGTTATTATTTTCTCTAGTAAATTAATATTTGTACTTTTACTTTTTTTTTAATTTTTTTGTAAATGTCAAATCACGCGTTTAAATTCAATTTTATTGCAACTTTAAATAGAGCTTTTATAAAAAGTAAATAGGGAATTCAATTTGAAAAGTGCATCTGCAAATTGGGCGATTTATATGTTAGGCTATTATATCTCCCTTGATTGTATAATTAATATAGTTCTTTTTTTGTTGCAGGTGATCATCGTTGGATTTAACAACAAACATTTCATTTTTTTTTCGTTTTGATCTCTTGAAATTGCTTGATTTTTAAATTTATGTATTATGGCATTTCTGAAGGCACACACATATTCACTAAATAATAATTATTATTATTTTCAATTTTATAACGAATATAACTCCAAATATTTGTTTAGACGTACGAAAGATTTTGTAAACTTTTTATGATCAAATATCTTATTATTGAAATAATTTTTTTTTAGAATAATAATTTTAATGAATTTATGTTTGATTTTCTAGTAAAAAAAAGTTTCTTGGGATTTTGCAATAAACTTATTTGTAAAATTTTTGGTAAGTACGAGACTGTGATAGTGTTTTAGGTAAATATTTATAGTATCATTTTTTATAACCGATGAAATGACTATGATAAAACTATGCGTTTAAACGTATTTTTAAATCAAAGATAAATTATTCTTGATAAATAATTAAAACTTTACACATTGTATTGTGTTCCTGGTCTTGCGTATTAAACACAATTCATAATTTAATAGAAACATTTTTATATCTATATTATAATTGAAAATTAAATTACTGGAATATTTTGAGCTTTAGTTACGATCGCATTGTTTGTATAGTTTGAGAACTACATTAGGGTCAAGTTTAAAAAAATGTCACGATCGATTGCCATTACAATATCGAGTTTCCCACGAAACGATTCTAAATATTCACGAAGGAAATCGTATTTGAATCAAAGGCACACCCTTACTTTTCTTTTTTAGCCTTCGTGAAATGTTAGTAGGTCTTTTAAACGCTATACGAAGAAAGGTTTGTGTTCAACCATAAATATATTTGATTATTATCGATCCCCTTTTTCTAATCGTGATTTAAAACTTCATAGACGTTTTCAATGGTTTAAGTAAAAATGTTACTACTTTATTTTTAAAAAAAGATTAGTATTAAAATATTTAAGATGTCGGAAGATTTAATTGTTTATTTATAGTAAATTAATGCTTTTTGTAATAGAATTGTTTTATCTTTTTCATTATCTTTAATAATAAGGAAAATTATTAATTATTTAATATTTAAAATAATCTTTATCTATAAATTATGTTCGTGCTTGTTATAAGCTAACACATCAAATATTTGTTTAAATTTTTAGTAAAAATTATTAAAAATAATTATTAGTAAGCGTTGTAAAAAGCATTGCAAAATTCTTAAAAGGATTTGATTGTCGACTAAGTATTTTTGGACATTTTTAATCGATATTTTAAATAAATGTTCAATTATTTATAATAAAGTATTAGTATAAATCCTTTATATAAATATGTAACTATCGTAATTACTATTATTGCAATTAACGTTACGAGTTTTTCTTTTCAATAACAATTAAATTTACGATAGTTTTATTATGCGCTACTTTTCAAATAAATATAATAAATAAAGTACAATTTCGAAATGTTTAATAAAGTCAAAGTTTAAAATGAATTTACTTACCTGTTAAATGTATAATAAACTATCCGTACAAATCTAACCTTGATTGTGAATAACGAACTGTAAAGGAAAGTCTAAAGTTACTTTCAAGGTTGTGCTGATTGATTGGGGTTGGATAGAACGAGATTGAGCAATAATTAAAGCATAGTTTGGAGTTTAGGGGCTTGAAGGAATAGTCGATTCGATTAATCGCGAAGTAAATTTCTCGTCACTAAATATAACTATGAATGCAGCTAGTGTATTATATAATTGTAAACGAATTGTAAAAAAAAACGAGTTTTGCATCTTTGCATATACATGCATCTGTTGGACATATACATTAGATTTTGCTAAAATATTACCTTTAGAAGGTTCATCAAAGTCGGAAAGACGTCCTTGCACTCTCGGTTCGTCTTTTAAGCTCGTATCTTCAGAACGGAATTTTACAAATCAATTTTTGACTGTCCTATCAGTTATCAGTACTGCACCGTATTTGCTGCATATTTTTTTAGCTGCCACCTTAGTACCATTGCCTTGTCTCAATTCCTAAAGCATTACATGTCGAATATGCACTTTTTAGTATCCATTTGAGAGGTTAAGAAAAACGGTTAAATGTAACATTGACTACATGAAAAAGTTGACAGAAGACTAGACTAAATCCTTATCTATACAGTGATATTAAAAATGTGTTTGTTTCGGTGAATTATAGTAGGTAAATACGAAAAATAGATTCTACATAACCGTATCAGGTTATGCAGGAAGTCACTTATGGCTTTACCTAATAAATAACGAATATTTAATGAAATGATTGCATGGAAAACTTTATATGGGTCATCCTGTATAATTAAGTTTTATGATTAGTTGATTGTATTTACATAAAACCTTGTATAGGAAAAGGTTTTTTGATTAATTTTATCTGTGACCCTTCCATTTATGGGAGACTTGCAATATGGTACCATTACACGTATATAATACTACTACATATAGTCGAATTATCAAAGAAAGTACCATCGACCAACCATAGGATAGATAAAATCGATAAAATCGTTATCGAGACCACTTACATTTTATGACACCCCAAATTCATGTGTCTTTTGGTATTCCTCTACAAATCAGAGATGATAATGTCATCAGTGTTAATAAAAGTTATCGTTTCAAACCGCTTGAGGGTGATTTCGATGAAGAGAAAAAAATAAAGAAAGTAACAAAAGCAATTTTAGAGAATGGGAAGTTGGAAAAATATGGGATTTTATGTTGGAAGTTAAAATTTTATTCTCTTTTTTTTTTTTTTTTTTTTTTTATCTTTTGTTCTTTTCTCTGTTACGTTGATATGATTAGTTGGTCGCACGATGAATGATAAAAAAAAAAAAGCGAATTAACGGTCCACCATTGAACTCGTTTTGTCCATCACATTCAAATACATTTTCATGAAATTTTTCATATAGAGTAAAAAATTAAAGAGAAAGAAAAAACGAAATATTTTTCGTTTTTTTTTTTTTTTCTTTTTTTTTAATTCGTGAAATTTTGTCCCTATTTTATTTCTTACTCTTTTTTTTTTTTTTTTTTTTTTAACAATAATGAATAATTTTATTTTTGACGATAGGAACTACTGCAACATGAAATATTTTATAATACGGTTAAAAAGAATTTTTGTGTCGTTGAATTTATAATGTAAGAGTATTAAAATAACCGTGTACGCGAAATTCACTTGTGGTCTTTTATAACGAATATCGTAACGGAAATTACGTGAAATTGGAATTTTTTTTTTTTTTTTTTTTTTTACTAAAGCATATTATAATTTAATAATAATTTTTCACTGGTAAATTTTGTTCACCCGTATTTCACATTTTTTCATTTTCGCTTTATCAAATTACAGATTTGTTATTTTTCTATAACTGTAGTAGTAAGAAGAGTTTCAATACAACGGGGTTGCCCCTTTGAGTAATGCAACCATAATTACATTACTTTAAACAAAATCACATTATTACAGGTGCAATCAAATATTTGAAATGTTTATTTGGAAAGTGGCCTAAATCCAATTGTTGATAAGAAAACGCATATTATTCACTTAATAATTGGCACTATTTTAATGGGAAATATAAATTGAACACCCCCTTAGATACATTTGAACAGGATGACTTGTTAGTATTAGATGGTTCGGAAAGTCGTCTCGTTTTTCTTTTGTAAAAATGAAGATAATTTTTGCTTCGAGGTTAAACGTAATCCTTTCAAAGTGTCAGAAATAGTTGAATTTGATAAATTTAACCTCTCATCGATCTCATGTGTTACTATTTGCCGGTTTGCATCAACTAATGTCATTATTGCGTCAGCAAAAAACGAAACGACTTTCCGCACCACCTAATATATTTTGAATTGCATTGAAACGCAAACAAACCCTTAAATATCTCGATTCAAACATGTGTGCGGAGTTAGGCCACTTTCAAAATAAACAGCTCATAGGTAATAATGAATAAACAAATTATTAAGTTTTTCTGTATTTTAATGTATTGAAAAAAATTTGTACATTTTTTTATAGATTTAAATATTAATTATAAGTATAATTATAAAGAACAAAATTGAAACGAGTATATAATTCATGAGTTAACAAAAGTTTAGTATATATATAGATAGTATATAAAGAATACTAACGAAATACATATGAAACAAATATATTATACGAACGTATGTATATCTTCCACTATTTGGAAAGTCTTTCACTTTTTTAGTATCTATTATTATTCTTAAAATAAGTGAATTATTATTATTTCTTGTTAATGAACTTATTCCAATAGGATGTAAAAAAAAAAGAATAATAATTCTAAATCTAAACGATGATAATGATTGCATAATTTGTGGTATAAATTGATAAAAATTTCATAAACTCATCTTTATGAAAAATGCTTTGTCGTCAGTCAACGCAAATCATATTAATTTGCGAGTATTATTATGCATTGTTTGATTGATACCAACGGGGATTAATTGTTTTCAAGAATTATCAGAATGTATGTTGATGATTTTTGTAAGCTATTCACATCATTTATATTTTGATTTTTTTCTGGATGTTTTATAGTTTTGAAACTTTGAAATACAAATCGTCGTTCATAATAGCAAATAATGCGATTTGGGCTACATAAGAGTTCATCATTCTGGTACTCAAAGTCAAGGCTGCTGTAACAAACAAACAAAAATACAAATGTTTACAATAGTCTAATTGTTTTCAATATAATATATATATATATATTAGGGGGGGGGGTAAAAAAAATGACTTATTTTTTTTTTCAAGTGCCACGGAAAAATGGGTTGCTAGACACCTTAAAACAATTCAAAAGACAAAATTTGTCTTAAAATAATCAAACTTAAATCTTCAATATCATTCAAATGGTGAGGTTTACGAAAAAAATATAAGATACCATTTTTGTAGAGCATTAAATTTCCTACAAAATTCGTCTAAAACATTTTTCTGTACAATCAATAAATAATGAGATATGAATTTTAATCTATTAGACTGAAAAAAAAAAAAATAAAAAACTGCGACGCGGAGGATTTTCCTATTAAAATTAAGAGCTCATATTTGGTGAGAATTGTTTTAAGGTCCAACCCATTTTTCCGTGGCACTTGAAAAAAAAAATAAGTCATTTTTTTGACCCACCCTAATATATGTATATAGAGTTACAAATGAAAATGTAAATGTATAATAATTTCATTAGCTTTCAACTTTTTTTCTAATACTTAGTATAATTATTATTTATTGAATCGTTGTTTAAAAATTAAAACATGGTAGAGAGAAACAGGTTGACTTTTTTTTTTTCAAAAAGAATTCAATATAAAAATAGCAAATAGAAAATAAAACATATAAAAATAACATTGATATGACAAATAACGTTCAATGAACGTTAAATTAGAAAAGATCAACAACGAAAACAGATAATAATAATGTTTGATGTTGCGTTTTTATATTATTCTTTATATCCTTTGGGAAATGTATCAGCTAGCAAAAGGTGATGGGGGGGGGGCGGTAAGCTTTACAAACGTGTTAAATCCAGTTCTCGTGTAATGTCCCATAAAACCAGTTTTACTGAACTTACTTCTAGGTAACCCAGAGGTAGCTCACGATTTATCATCGGTCTTTACAATCGACCCTCACAAGATAATCTGTTGTATAAAAGAAACCTTGATGCATATGTACCGTGCATACCATTTACACTTTAAACGATAAAAGACCACGTTTCTCAGGTATTTTAAATGCACGTTTTAAGATTTCGTGAAGATTAAAAATGTTTAAAGGGACACCACTAACGTGTGACCGTTTGAAAAAAAGGTGAATTTTGAGAATTTTTTTTGAAAGAAAACTAATGCATGGAATGTTTTAATTTTTTTTAAGGAGATATTTGTGGATATGTAATGAATATGTGACTAAATTTTTAAAGGTATAGTTTATCAAAATATGTAAAAAAAAAAAATTTTTTTCACACTAGTGGTGCCCCTTAACATTTCGTGAAGATTAAAAATGGTTAATACGTTTTATTAGGTAAACGTAATTAATAAGAAATATTGATAAGATGAGATTGATATCTTTTTGACTATCTTGACAATGTGTCATTACAATCCTATTTTATTTTTATTATTTTTTTTTGTTTTTATAATAATCTCAAATTCTTCTATCTAATATTGTTATTTTCTTTTTATTTATTTTTTTATAATTTGATCAATATTTTTGTCATGTAACAGACACAAGATATCGTAACGACGATGTTCAAATTTTTTTCCCCAAAAATACTTTTGATATCTACTAGACACGATAAACTAGAATTCCATCGTCGTACGTGCGTCAAATTTTTTTCTTGACTTATGTTAAAGCGATAGCACATCTGTTTTATACATACGTGTTATGTATGGTAAATATATATATGTAACACATTCATGAATATCTTACGTTCGATATACGCCTAATCTAATATCGTATCGATCGAATTTCTCATTAACCTGATTATCAAAATATAGCATGACATGATAATATTATCGTTGCAAAAATTGCCTTTTGCTTTCATCTTATTATATTAATATATTTCACTTGAATTAGTTTTTAAAATGATTTGTTTATCTCTTAGAATTTTATGTTTCATTTAATCTAATTGTTTGTGTAATTATCACAATTTTGATTAATTCTCCAATCGATAAATTTCCACTAACCGTTTTATAATATTGTTTTACTAGCAATAAGTACTTCAATCAATTTATCTAGATAAAAATAATATTTAACAATAAATTCAATGAAATAATTACTTGAAGTAAATAAAAGTCGATCGATCATCTAGTCTCTCTGTCATTTTTTATAAAATTATCTATTTATCCAATTATTATAGTCTCATCAATTTGACAAATGAATGAAAAATAAATGGCTCGATTGATGATGATAATAATATTCTGTCGAATAATTAACAAATTTATTATTTAAACTCTCACCTCTCTAACTTCTAATTTCATTGGAATATCAGCACTGTTAAGTGCAACAGATTCCGGTGTAATTTCCTCTTCGTCTGAATTTTGAACGCCGAAAATTGTGCGATAAGATATCGAACTGAATAAAGCACCACCAATAGGACCAAACCAATAGATCCAATGATGACTCCATTGATTATTCCAAATAGCTGGACCCAGTGACCTTACTGGGTTCATACTGCAACCAGTGTAAGGGCCAACAGCTGTAGCTAAAGCTGCTACCGTGAAACCAAACTTTAATGCCACAGAATCCGTATTCATCTTGTTTCTGATATCCCAAACAGCACAGGCAACCAACATCAAAACGAATGTCGATATACCTTCGAGTAAAAGTCCTTGAATCGCTGATATGTTTGGATTAATAAAAGTTACGCAAACGTTATCCGCATCATCAACATTTCCAACTTTGAGAAATTCCGTGGGTGTAACTACCTGTATATTTGAATCATACATACAATAATTTTGATTATTATGGTCAAAATATTCTAACGATCATTTATCATAGTTAATTTTTAAATAACTACCTTTAACATTCCATAACCCATGATGCTGCCTAACACTTGAGCCAAGAAATAAACCATAGCCTCCGGGATAGTTTTTTTACCGAGTACCACGGAACCTACTGTAATGGCTGGATTAACATGGGCATCACTAATGTGTCCAAAACACTGTAAAAAGAAAGAAGACGAAGAGAATGTAAGAGAGAAAATGAATTTAACCCCTTTGTGCATTAAGGCGTAAAACAATGCGACAGAAATTATGCGAGAAAAGAAACAAATTTACTTTTTCTTTGTTTTTTTTTTTTCCAACTAATTAAATTCATAACAAACGTTAAGTAAAAGTATGTTGTAACGTTCATTACAAATTTTATTAATGTAAAATATTGTTTACGTAGGTACTTCACTGTTAATTCGATATTAATGTAATGCAATGTATATTTGAACTCACCTGAATGACAATCATAACGCTCAAACCAAAATTTAAAGTTATTTGTAAATGAGAAGGTATGACACCAAGGCTACCAACGCATCCCATACATCCAAGAAACACCAATATCGATGTGCCCAGCATTTCTGCCAGACCAGTAATTACGGTCTTCTTCATAGCGCCTTCCTCTTGCACCAACTTTTTGAAACCTGTTAAAACGACGAAGAGTTATTCATAAAATTATTCAATATTCATTTTCTTCTGCTATGTGAAACTACGTGTATTAATAAAATATACTTTTTATTGAACGTTGTAAATGTAAATATAATAATATTATAATAATAATAATAATAATAATAATAATAATAATAATAATAATAATAATAATATGCAAATATTATGACGAATTTTACTATTTGTCGATACAAGTGTTTTATCTTTTGTAAGTAAATAATTGATACTAATGTTAAAATGAAAATATAAATTGAATGAATTCGTGTATTATATTGCGAACGAACTTTTATCTCATTAATGAATTTTAAATATTGATATTTCACACAAATAATAAGAAATTATATTTATTTGATAATAGTAAACAATTGTTAACTCGTTAAATGTCTAACACTTTAAATAAATTTACATATTTGTTAAATACAATCAATGAAAGACGTTACTGTTACGACAAATGTAAAACGTATAATATTTACATTTTTACTATATCTTCCTTCGTAGATTATCGTTAAATTTTCTTTGCTAAAAAAAAAAAAAAAAGAGAGAATATAAATCCATAGATAACGCGAGGAACAATATATTCATAATATATTCCAAATTAATTCCATCGTGTATGATTTAGTATTGAAACTGAAACAAATGTAGGTTCGTTAAGATGGATTAACATAATCCATATAGGACGCGTACGGTGTTTGCAACGTTGAAAAGTTAACACGGATGGATGACACAGTTTATTACCTTTGAGATTCGACAAGTATAAACTATAGTTATGAAAAAATTTTAATATAAAAAAAAATCGAGAAAATGAAACGTACGAGTATTCAAAAATATAATGTTATTTTTTTTAGAATATAAAACTATAAGATGAAACCGTAAATATAAGAATTTTTGATCTTACTTTGATTCAAAGATAATCTAGGATTTATTTAAAGACTCAACACTATTTCAGACTTGTACATGCACTGACGACTACTACCGATGAAATAAACTTTGTTTGGAAGTACAGTAGCTTCTAATATATTCAACTGTACTTCCATCTCCATTTATCTATCCTTATACAGGGTGATTCACCAGCTCTTACGATTATTGGACTTATCTTGACTTTTGATATCCGAAAATAAATATTCAAATTTAACATTGTATTCAAACAAATCAAAGTTGACCGATACATCTCGAAAATGACTCAACCTAATGTCATATTGTAGTCCTGAATTTTTCCTGCAACTTTTATTCTTATTTACTTTTCCGCTACTATCATACTTTCGGTACTATTTACGTGGCAAGAGTTGGTGAATCACCCTGTACATTTTATAATTAAGTGTGAATGTACGAGTATGTGTATTCAGATGCGTATGTACATTTGCTTACAAAGTATGGAATAATACAATGACTTGGAGTTTCCAATAATCAACGAATGAGGAAATAGAAAAGCTACTTTCAATCTTTTAGGATACATTTTTTCATATTTTTTTTTTTTTTTTTTAATAACTGCAACTTCAAAATGAAATATATTTGTTAAAATAATGAGATCGTATCTCGTGCTTTATGAAAATATTAAAAATTCACACTATTTTATTTTAGATCATTACAAAATTTAGTTTTATATTAATAGTCTCAGTCAGTCTTGTACACATGTTTATTTCTGATATCGTAGAATGTTTACAGTACTTGTAAATAACAAACTTTTGATAAAATTTTGTTCTTTAGACCTTTGTATTACATATCCATTCAGTAATAGTACTGAATGTTTATAAAATAATACAAATAGTTCATAAAAGTTCCGTTCATAAGGTAATACGAAAAATAGAAAGAAATAAAGAAGAAAGATAAAGAGAAAGAGAGAAGAGAGAGAGAGATAAATAAAGGGTGAACGACACTCGGGATGTCGAACTATCTAACTCGTGCAACAAGGATAATTATGGCAGGTAATTACCTGTACTTATAGTCGAAGGATCGAGAAAGGAGCCACTCGACTGTATTTTCCAAGAGAGAACTTTTACACTTTGCTTTGAAGCAAAGAAAAAGGGAAAATAAAGTGGGAAAAAATAGAGAGAGAGAGAGAGAGAGAGAGACAGGGGTGAAAAGGTCCAAGAAAGAAAATTAAAGGTAAGGAAACGTTAAAGTACAGTACCGTATTTATTTCTTTTCTTTTCAATTGTCAAAGTTGTTTAAAACACGATGAATTTAGTGAAACAATTATGTTTAAGTCGGACCGTACATATAATTAACATTTTCTTTTTCTTTTTCTTTTTTCTGTCTGTCTCTCTCTCTCTCTCTCTCTCTTTCTTTTTCATTAATTAATTTATTGAGAACATTGTCGTTTAAAAAGCTTTTAAATTTTGTCGAAATTTTAATTAATTACGTTTCTCAATTGATTATGTTTAACTAATGATATAATATTGCAATAAGAAATTCTTCAATTCCTTTCATTTGTTTATTTTAATTAAAAAATAGCATAAAGTACAGTAACAACATTAGCTTGAAGTATAATTAACTTCGTATCAGTATCATATCATTTTTATTTCTCCGAGAATATCTACATTTGTTCCAAATAAGCATCATTTGCGGCAACTTTTAATTTACTTCTTCAATTGAAGAAAAATCTAAAGCTGAGGTGCATCGATTGCTTATAGAAGCATATGATAAGTCTGCTTTAAGTGAGAGAATTTGTCGTGAGTGGTTTCAAAAGTTTAAACACGGTGACTTTGGCGTAAAAGACAAAGATTGCAGTGGAAGGGCCGAGAAACGTACGAAAACAGGGGTGTCGTGTATTACGAGTTGCTCAAATCCAAGCGAAATTTTTACCTGGATTCCTCTACCAAACACAATTAATGAGATTATTGAGCCGATTATTACTACTCCAAACACGACAAAATTGTTCTCCTCCATGATAATGCTCCTCCGCATGTTGCGGTTCCGGTCAAAACAATATACAGTAATTAATATTTCATAAAGCCCCCTGCCCTTAGTTCAGTTTTCAATAAATATATTCGTATATATTATTATATGTATGTACCATAAATCGATTAAAATTCACAAGAAACGTTGTTTGTTTCTTTTTTTATTTGTTGTTAATTATTATTATTTTTTTTTTTTATTTTTTTTTCCCCAATAAATCTTTGGGTTTTTCTTTTTATTTTTCCTTCATTTTCATTACACGTTTCACGCTTGTTTCGTTCCATGCAATGTTCAACGCGCGATAATTTTATTTTATTACGTAATACTATACCGTAGAGAAGAGTATATCTCTTCTCATCTATCTCTCGATAGATCGATTCTTTATACTATATCCTTGTTTGCGAAAATAACTCTTTAACTAGCATTTTAGTCTCAGTATGTGTTCAGTATAATAACTGAATAATAATTAAGCGAAACACGGCTGTTACGTTCTCATCTCGTCAAATTGTAATAACAACTGTAAGCGTGTAATTTCGTCGAAAAAATAATAATTCTTCCGATCTTCTTCGCTAACGATTTAACTAATTTACGTCATTTTCTTCTCCCCCTCTCCCTCCCCCTCTCCCCTTCTGCCTTTACTTCAATTTTTCTTCTTTTTTTTTTTTTTTTCATTTTATTTCATTTCATTTCATTTCATCTCATGACTGACCTTCTCCTTCAACAAAGATGATGAATCTTTTTTACGTCAATGTTGCGTTGCAAAATCGATATTTCGATGTTAAACAAAATTGATTATATACATATATATTTTATTTTGTTATTTAATAATCTTCGACGGATATTATTATATAACGTAAAAAAACACTATAGATTGTCGTTTTAACTTTACATTTAAAATTACTGTAATTCGCGATAGTGAAATGGGGATTCTCGTCTAAAGTATTGAAATATGTCGTATACTTCATCTCAACCGACTTGTTTTAAAATTCAAATCGGAGAGTTGAATGTTTATTTTCTTGTCTCTTTTTTTCTCCCCTCCCCTTTATTTCTCTCTCTTTCTCTCTCTTTCTCTCTCTCCCTTTCTTTTTCTACAAAGCCGTTTTAGGATGCAAATTGCTCGCTGTAAATCATGCACTCTGAAATATTGTTTAAAGCAATTTTTGCAATTTTTCTTTTACTTTATCTTTTTTCTTTGTTTTTGTTTTTTTGTTTTATACGTATTTACATATAACGAAGAAAAATTGAAGAGAGATGAGAAAAAAAAATAACACGCGAGAGAGAGAGAGAGAGAGATATTTGAACGATCTAACCAAAATATTACATGTTAGAAAATTGTTAGTATAGTTTAATGTATTGCTTTGAATAAACTAGTTTCTTCATAACATATTTCAATGCAAATGTGAAATAAGATTTGTTTTTCTCTCATATCTTGTATTAATCAGCTTTTTCCAAACGGTTACACAAAATCATTTTGTAATCGACGTTTAGTTTCGTTGTTAATAATGGGGGCATCATTAGTGTGACGCTTGAGAAAAAGATAATTATTCGGAATTTTTTTTAAATAAAACTACTGCAAAGAATGTTGTAATTTTTTAAGGAGATATTCGTGGATATGTAATTAATGTATGACCAAATTTTTGAATCAAACAAATTGAAAATTAAGCGACTTATTCGCAATCTTCCAAGTCCCCCTCACTGCTGCAGTTATAGTGACTTTCACAGTGTATGAAATCAAAAACACCAAAAAGTTTATTAAACTGGAAGGAATTTCCCGTATCATGAACCTCAGTCGAAACGAAAATTTGATGATTTTTGGGCCTGCCACAATTACCTTTTTTATTCGATCGAAAAACTGGACGGTTCATGGTTTGCAGTAATATATATAAAAAAAAGTTGCAACAAGAATCAAATCGATCGAATGATTCGTCTTCGAGTTGCAATTGCAGCAAATTTTGGAAAATGTATTTAGGAGGACCGAAAAGTAATGTCGTTACTACGCACGTCAAATTTTGATATTAATATTTCAATAAAAAAAAAAACCGATTGATGATTTTTCTCGTTACGATATTAAAAAAATTTGCGTACCAAATAGAAAAAGATTGTTGACACAACGTGATTAATTAATTTAATATAAATAATTATAATGATTGATTAATAATAAAAACGTTTTTGTTTGAAAAATTTAATCGTTCGAATTTTGAGGTTAAAAAGCGACATTACTTTCCGGTTCACTTAATAGTTTCGAGAAAAATGCGTTTTAAAGTTTAAGTTAGTGATTTGATCGTTATAAATGAAGAAATATTAGATGACTGTAACTCAAACTATTTGAGATATGCATTTGAAATTGAAGTATGTTATTTTTAAAAATATGGACTATCGAAATAGGCAACAAGGAAATCAATATTTTCAAAATTTCACTCTAGTGGTGCCTCTTAACGATATCACAATTAATCGATATAGAATTTTGTTTACAATTAAATCAATCTAAAAAGTAAAATTATTTTTTCAAAAGACTTAGATGATCATCTTTGATGTTCTATAACAAAGTTCCTTTAATCTTTGATCCTCATAGAATCGGTTAATTTCACGTGAACGCCATCAGAGAGATTATGCGGCAATTAGTCGCATGTAATCTGCCCGTTAGACGGATAAACGGCCTCGTTCTCTTGTTACCTGTGTCCAAGTTGCTACGTATGTATTGTCCTATATATATCTAGATTGTATTAGTAGTAGTAGTTATGTAGATAGGGTAAGAATCATCTAAATAAACCAACGAGATATGACGTTTAACCCCCTATCAAGTAAGAACTCTTGTGATATTGAATAATAAAAATATATCACATCTCGTTTTAAATTCTTATCTCATATATTTTTCTTTATCATGTCATACATCATTCTTATTTATTTTTTTCCTTTTTTTATTTTATATATATATATGTATGTATGATTTGATATTGTTACTCCAAGTGCACACAAACAAAGACAACGCACACTCTTCTTTCATATATATTTTGTTCTTAGCTAACGTTTATAAACGATTCGAGTCACGATTACAACACCTTTTAACTTATTAAGGTCGATCTTATGACTTTAAACTCGCAGTTACATTATCGTATCAACGTTTAGTTTGAATACGTACGAGCTTCCATTCGTGTGTATGTATATATTTGCAAACATTGTTAAGATAGTTCGTAATAACTGGTCTATGATTCGATTAATAATATTGTCTAATTAATGATTAAATAGTTATTTATTATTATGGTATATAATTTAATATAAAGTATATACATATTATATATTTATAATAAATAATATATAAAGTATATATATATATATTATACTTATAATATGTGTAAATAATTATAAATATATATTATAATATAATTAATTATTTATATATAATATTAAATATAGTAAAAATTATATATAATTTATAATATTTTATAATTAATAATATTTTATATAGTATATATTATAATAATTAATAATAAATACTATTACTATAATTATATATAATAATAATAATATATAATATATAATTAATTAATAATTAAATGTAATTAATATTAATAATCATATAATTATATAAATAATAATAATAATAGTATTTATTATTTATTATTATAATAGTATTATTGTAAATATTAAGTATTTTAAATATTACCATAATCTTTATCTACAATTTTTATCATTTTCGTGATAATTTATAACAAATGACAACAAATATTATCTATCAATATAAATTATGAAATAGTTTTACCTAAATTGGTATCATTTACTTCGAGTTAATTTATAACAGATGAGACAAAAAAAAATATTATTCATCAATAGAAATGATCGAAATATAAATTCGACGAAAATAAAAAAATACTTTAATAAATTAAATATCTTATCTATATATACACTAGGTACATATACATAATATAAATTACAAATATTTCCTACGATAGATACTATTTTTTTTCTTTTTTTTTTAATTCTGATAATGATTGATTATTATTAATCGACATTTTGTGTTCTCTTTTTTTCTATTTATTTTGATACGAAACGAGAAACGAAAGAATAATATTTACTGATAAGTAATCCATATGTACTATATATATATATATGTGTATGTATACGGTTCATTATAGGAGATAAACATATTTTTACCGATAATGGCTTATGTGATGTAAAACTATTTATAAAATTGTTATAACATTTAGATATGTATTGTGTCACTTTAGTTGATAAACTTTCTATGTATTGAGATTAATGAAAGATCTAAAGTGCAAGAATTATCATACGAATTATTGATAATTCTCTTTATTCCGATTTAATGGAAAATTTCAATGGAAAGAGAAAGAAGATAATATGACCATGGGTTTTATTCCAATTTACGTAACGAATGCACATATTGAAATATGTTAAATGTAATATGATTTTGTTTTCTGTGAATTAAGATATCGATAAACATCCTACAAATATATATATATATATATATATATTTTTAATGTGATTAACACTGGATACATATTGGTTTAAAAGGTAATAGTTCAAGGTTTAAGTAAAGTACAAAGTGTATACATAATAAAATTATCACGTCATTATTTACGTATAACTTAAATAAGAAAATATAATTAAAATATCGTTCGAATCATTGTAATATGTAACGTTGTTACTTATTTTCTTTTTATCACGTTAACATTTAAAAATAATTTTCACGTTAAAAGAAAAACTTACGTATACATATATAATTAATAATAATAATAATAATAATAATAATAATAATAATAATAATAATATATATTTAATAATAATTATATATATATATATATATAATTAAAAAGAATATAAATAATTTATAATTAATAATAATAATAATAATATATATTACTAAAATTAATATAAATAATTAATACATAATAATAACGATTATATACATATATATAGGGTAATAATAATAGAAAGAAAATAAGAGAAAGAAAAAAAATATGTAGAATTAATAATAATAATAATTTAAAAATAATATAAATAATTAATAAATAATATCAATGATTATAGGAAAATAATAATCTAAAGAAAATAATAGAAAGAAAAAAAGATATATATATATATATATATATAATTAATAATAATAATATAAATATAATAAAAAATAATAGAAATAATTATTAATTAATAATAAGGATTATAGGATGATAATAATAATAGAATAAAAATAATAGAAAGGAAAAAAACAAATAAACAAAAAAAAAAATAAAATAAAAAAAAATATAAAATAGAAAGATAATAATAATTGTTCCATAGGAATTTGTTATAAGGATTTTCTTTCTTTTTCTTTTTTCTTTTTCTTTTTTCTTTTTTCTTTTTCTTTTTTCTTTTTCTTTTTTCTTTTCCTTTTTCTTTTTCTTTTTTTCTTTTTTCATTTGAATCGAAGCCAAGTGCAATCGTTTGCAACAGGAAATATATAAATGCGCATATGTTGTGTGTTCGATAAAAACGTTCGACCATGAGATTTAATATTGAAAATAAAATCAAACATGACATGAAAATAATTGAAATTTAACCAAATTTGTCATTTGAAGTATTGAAAAGTCATATGAATTATTGAAAAGCATAAAATGATATTAGTAAAACGATCAGATGACTAATTGCACCGAAACTTGTATTTATAAATAAATAAAAAAAAAAAAAAAAGAAAGAAAATACAAATTATGAAATAATAATAAGACTGACATTGGTATCTCATAATTTTTTTTCAAAGAATAAATAATAAAGGAATCGGTATAATTAACATGCCGTTTATGTTTTTAGTATCAACCAAGCAGCTATCATTAATACTTTACTGCGATTATTTTAAAAATGGATATGATCTTTTTTGTTGGTTCAGAACTAACCAGTTTTACATAACATAAATAATGTATTAAATACCAACACATATTTATTGAGACAGATTTCTTTTTATAAAGAAAAATAAATGATAATATTTCGATAAAAAAATTGATTGATAACGTTTCGCATATATATGTATTATTTTTTTTTTTGAATATAAATTAAAAATTACACGTATGTATGAATATTTATTTAAATGTAAATGTGTCCAGATATATATATATATATATTTAATATATATAATAGACAGTGTAATTTTTATATTTTAAAATTTATAAAATATTATTTTTAATTTATAGTCAATATATATATATATATATATATATATATAATTTTAATATTTTAATATATAGAATATATAATATATATTTAATATATATAAATAATACTATAATTTTTAATGTATAGTCAATATATATTGTATTATAATTTAATAATTATAAAATATTTATAATATATTTATAAATATTTTATAATTATTAAATATATAATATATATATATATAATTAAATATTATATTATATATTTAATTATAAAAATTCAATAAATAAAATATTACAATTATAATATTATGTGTATATAAATATAATATAATTTTTTATTCATAGTCAATATATATGTGCATAATTAAATATAAAATAATTTTTAATAATTAAAATATATGATATAGTTAATATATATAATAATATAATGTTTATATTTAAATATATATAGATATAAATTTTAATGTATAATTAAATAAAAAATTATGTTTAAATATAGTTGGCGAGTGACGTGTTAGTACGAAACTGTAAATTGTGTTTGAATAATAAAACTGACAAAAGTTTATCATTTACCTGAAAACGTGTATTAATTATGAACAGGTGGATTTAATCTAACCGTATTTAACCATGACAGTAATACATCACTGAATCTTTGAAACTATTTACAAGTTATAAATCCTTTACGTGTCTCTCTCTCTCTCTCTCTCTCTCTCTCTCTCTCTCTCTCTTTCTCTTTCTTGATTTGCGATTAATTTGAAAGTAGATCAAATTAAGAAACTTTGTACTAATTTTTTTTTTTTTTTTTTAGACTATAAATTAAAAATTATACCTATGTATATTTATTGAATTAAAGTAAATACGTGTGTAGATATTGTACGACATAATTTATGTACGATAAGTTGAAGATTTGAAAAATTATCTTCAAGATAATGAATTGAAAAAAAAAAAACAGATCATTTTAATTTCATGATTTAACTACGAACACAATTAATAATTGTTATTGTTTATTTAAATGAACATTTTAATCAATTTACAATGAATTTAAATATTTTACACAATTTACAATGAATTGAAACATATTTTATTCTTGGTTTGCGTTTAATTTGTAAGTAAATAAAAATTAAGAAACATTGAACTAATATTTTTTTTTTTTTACAATAAATTAAAAATTACACGTTTGTATATATTTATTTATTTAATTGTAAATTCGTGTAGATATTTTATAAATTAAAATACATAAATATATATATATATATATATATATATATATATATATATATATATATATATATATATAATTTTTTAATTAAAATATATAACATTTATTTAATATATATAATTAGAAAAATTTAATAAATAAAATATTATAATTATAATATATATATATATATAATATAATTATATTATTATATGTGTATAAATATATTATAATTTTTAATTTTTTTATTGTATCATTGTATTGTACCCGAATTTAAAAATTATATTCAAGATAATAAATTAGAAAAATTATTTTAAATATATATTTTTTATGAATTAACTACGACAACAATTAACACTGTCACTATTTATATAAACAAACAACTAATGACGTTTAACAATTAAACAAATTGACAATGAATAAAAACATTTTAACAATTTACAAAATTACAAAAACTTCAAATGTACTTGTACTTCGTTTACCTTCAATATGTCCATCAGCGATTAGTTGTTCGTATTTAAACATAGTTTATAGTTTCGTGATTTCTTTAAAAAAAAAAAAAAAAAAGAAAACCAACAACAACAACTAAACTAAAAGAATCTTTGAATGAATCAGAAAGTTAATAAAGTATTATACAAAATATAATGCGATACGATAAGGTATATAATAGAAACCTTATAAATATTCTCACGGTAATCAACTAGTATAAAAAAAAAAAAAAAAGAAGAAAAGAACAATTAAAAAGACAAGAAGAATAAAATATACGATTAAGTAACCGATTCGAACGTTTCCATAGATTTTCTTATTAAATACTAACTACAATATAGAAAAACAGGTTTATATCATACATAATACACATAATAGAAAGAGAAAGAGAATCATTTAAACCAATGAAATATCCTTGAAAACGTGCGTTTCCTTTCAAATCCTTAAACGCGAAATTATTTACACACACACACATACACACACATACACACACATATACAATAATAATATATACAATATTTCTCATATTACTACAACAAATTCGTCAGAGTTTCTCATACGCCAATAAATTCGACAAAATTCAACTTAACATTAAATATAGAAATAAGTCAAATAATATTTATACAACTCACCTGTTCGTAAATTATTCGACGCCATGATTACACACAAACAAACAAACAAACAAACAAATCCTTGATTAGATTATGTTGAACAAATTGTTGTTGTAAAAAAAAAAAAAAAAAAAAAATTGACGGCGTACGAATTTATTCGTCTTACACCACTGAATGAAAATAGATGCACTTGAGTAAATGATAGAAAAAATAGAAATAGAGAGAGAATCACTGTCGTCTATATGTAAGAAGAAATTGTGTGAAGAGTGAGGGAAAGATAAAGAGAGAGGGGGATAGATATATATATATATTGAGAGAAAGGGAATAGAAAAAGAAAAAGAAGAAGAAGAAGGGAGAAAGAGAAAACGTTTTGAGGATGACTGAACAGTTCGTCAGTTCGTTTCTTTATGAACGAATACGTTTGGAAAGAATTTTATCGTATCGAAACCACGTGGTATCTCTCTCTCCTCTCTCTACTCGTGAGTTATTATTATTCAGAAAGAAAAAGAGAGAGAGAGAGAGAATGAGGTAGTAGGGGGAGAAGAAGACTCTCTGAACACGATGTTGATAACAGATACGATGAAAATGTTTAGTTTTTCATCCGAATTTGTATTATCTTGTGAAAATATTTTGTTAATAGTAGTATAATTATAATAATACAACTGATGAGCAACGTTTATGAGTCAACATTTTCGATATAAATGTTGTTTTTTTTCTCTCTTTTTTCTTTTATTCTTTGAGAGTGTTGTGTGTGTGTGTGTGGCTTTGGTTGATGATTGTAATTTTTTTCTCATTAAAATTTTTTTTTTTATATAAAGTTGTTGTGGGTATTATCGTTCTGTTATTACATTTATATAGAATTATTATTATTATATTTTTCTATTGAGCAAAAATATTTTTCCGAATAATCTCGATTCAGATTATTTGATTAATTGGTAATTCAATGTTTTCGGTGTATTCTTCGTAATCTTGTACTTCACAAAGTTGGAATATTTAATACTACGTGTTATTTTTTATTTTTATTTTTTTTTTGTATATATGTGAAATTATTCGATCGTTATTATTGCAACGAATAAATAACGAAGTTGTGTGATTTGTGTGAAATAAAGGAAATGATAGTTATTTGTAGGTTTTATAAAGAAAAGTTATATTCTGTGAATATGGGACGAGATTATTTTTAGATTAAACGTTTGCCAAGATGTAGAAATAATACTGAATGCCAAAATAGTATAATAATAATAATATATATATATATATATATATATATATATATATATATATATATATATAAATTATATAAAATAATTATTTTTATATATAAATTTTTTTATTATATTTGATTATATATTATTATTTTATTATATAAATTATTTGATTATATTTGATTATATATTAATATATATTATTATTTTATTTATTTTATTATGAATTTATATAATTATATATAGGGTGATTCTTGTAACGGGAACGGATAATAACTTTTTTTAAGTAACAATAGAGAAAAATGATAAAGGAAAAAGTAATATGGCACATTACATGTCACCTTTCTATGACCTTACTTTTTTTTTGAAAATACATCAATATGAAACGGCTGCTATACTAAATAATGAGAGAAAACGAGACAAACATATAGGATTGAGCCAGCGAGAGAATGAGAAGGAATACAGCTATATAGTTTTTCCTATTATCGGTCTGCTCTTTATACTATGCTTCGTAGTTATCACTCCTGGTTGTATATGCTTGTGTTTGTGTGCAACAACATACTACACGCGTGGACACGTATTCTTTCCATACTAGAAATGTTTGTAGGTAGAAACAATAGAAGGGTTAAAGAATAAACAGAGATAGGCACGTAGGTATGCGACAAAAGTATAAGGTCCAAACCAACCGACGGTCGAAATAAAGAAAGAAGGTGCGTGGTCTGTTTTTTTCCGATAAGTCCGTAGGGTCTTTCCGATAAGTCCGTAGGGTCTTTCCGATAAATTCGTAGGGTCTTTCTTAAAAACCTCACTACTTTTCGGAAAAAGCGTCACTACTTTTCGGAAAAAACCCCACTTTCGGAGTAACTTTACTAAAAGTAGTAAGGTTTTTTTCGAAAATTAGTGAGGTTTTTTCCGAAAAGTAGTGAGGTGTTTTTGTTGTAGTAGTTGAGGTTTTACTCATACTATACGTGCATAATTTTAATAGTTCACTTTTGTAACATTATTTTTGTATTTTTTTTTTCAGATGATTTGCAATTGGATTTTGTGAATTGTTATTTGAGTGTCTTTTGACTGAATATTAACGCTAGTTTCGTGTAAACCTGCAGAAAGAAAATATTATGGAAGTTTCAAAGAGTTCGACAGAAGGCGTTTGTGCATTTCTTTCATGAAGAGAGGTTTTTAGTTATCATACATTCTTTAGTTACCATAAGCAACTTGTCCTGTTTCTTCGAATTGAGATTTTGCCTACTGTGTAATATGTTTTTTATTATATGTTAATAAAACGTAAATTTATTTTTGTATTTGTTAACAATATTATAATAATTTTTTTATAAAGTAACAACTCTATAATTATCCTACACCTGATATTCTGCATTTGTCTTATTCTCTCAAAACTTAGTATTTCGAAGGTCTCACTTCTAACACGTGTGATTTGCCCACATGATTTTTTTTTTATACCATTTGTTTCTTTTTTTTATTCTGCGTTAAAAGTTATTAAGTGAAGGTCATCGTAATGTCAAAATGGAAATGCCAAGTTTTTGTATGGCACCAACGTGGAGCCACCGGATGTCATAGTGATAAGTTACTGATATAATATTGTAATGGTACTTACAATAATTGATAAATCATGTTTTTTACATCATATTAATATTTTATTTAACCTTTTTATTAATTCTTAACGCAAATACCAATTTATAATTAATGTAAAAATTGTAGCACACGCTACGAGATATCTCGTAATTGGCAGTCAATGGATTAAGATGATCATTATACGAAAAAAAGTTCAAATTTAAGATACGAGGAGAAAGAAAAGAAGTAAGGAGATTAAGAGTAGGAGGAGGTGTAGGAGGAGGTGTAGGAGGAAAATCGTGAATGTCGCGTGCACGTTACCGAACACAATTAAAACTTTAACCTATAGTGTTGGGTTGACGAGAGAACGAAGCTAATTTCCTGAACTCGCGTAGGACCTAATTCCGTTATTGCGAATTTTCCTCGCGAAAGGACGTGTCGAGGGGTTTATTTTCTACGTCAGAAACTACTACTACTACTACTACAACGACAACTATCCTTGACTATCTATCTATCCATCTATCCGTCTATCTATCTTTGTCTCTTTTCATTCTCACTCATAGTCATAGGTCGCATCGTCCAGCAACCAGCAACGTCCTGCTACCTACTATGCCACCCACACCTCACTCTTAATCCTTTACCCTTTACCCCTCACCCTTTTCTCTCTCACTAGTTCTCACCAAAGCTTCCATCCCTTACCTCGACCCTCATCTCTTCTCTCTCCTTCTCTCTCTCTCTCCCTTCGCACTACCTCAACCAACCAACCAACTCACCTACCCACCGAGTAACACGTTTACATCGTAGGCGTTGAGCTTAACGAGCTATACCGAGTAAAACGTAACGATAACGACGAGCTTTAATACACGATGGCTCGACGTTTTAAGCTGTAACTTTATGAGAGAGTGAGAGAGAGAGAGAGAGAGAGAGAGAAAGAATGAACAAACCATTTTCAACGAAAATTCTCTAGAAACCACTCTAGCGATTATTCAAAGTTATCCAATGAGAGATTTTCATTGCATTACGTGATGTTTTATCTCGAATGTTATATTTTGTTTTTCTTTTTTCCTGTTCCGTTCCTAAAAAAAAGTCCCCCAACTGCTGCAGTTATGGCGACCTTCACAGTGCATGAAATCAAAAAGACCAAAAAGTTTATTAAACAAGAAGAAATTTCCCGCACCATGAACCTCGGTCAAAAATTGAAATTGAACAAAATGATGGATTTTGAAAAATAGACGTTTCAAATTTTGCGCGAAAATTTGATGATTTTTGGGCCCTGCCAAAATTACATTTTTTCATTCGATCGATAAACTGGACGGTTTCATGGTTTGCAGAAATATATATAAAAAAAAGTTGCAACAAGAATCAAATCGATCGGATGATTCGTCTTCGAGTTGTAACTGCAGCAAATTTTGGAAAATGTATTTAGGAGGGCCGAAAAGTAATGTCGTTACTACGCACGTCAAATTTTGATATTAATATTTCAATCAAAAATAAAACCGATTGATGATTTTTATCGTTACGATATTAAAAAAATTTGCATACCAGATAGAAAAAGGTTTAGTTGACACAACGTGATTAATTAATTTAATATAAATAATTTTAATGATTGATTAATAATAAAAACGTTTTTGTTTGCAAAATTTAATCGTTCGAATTTTGAGGTTATAAAGCGACATTATTTTCCGGTTCACCTAATAGTTTCGAGAAAAATGCGTTTTAAGGTTTAAGTTAGTGATTTGATCATTGTAAATGAAGAAATATTAGATGACTGTAACTCAAAAATTATTTTTGAGATGTGCACTTAAAATTTGATTATGTTATTTTTAAAGGCTATAGTCTAATTGAAGTATTTGTTTCTGAATATAATTTAATGAATTAATATAAACATTACATTATTTTACATGAATATATTAACAAACACGTATATGCGTTGATAAACTAATCTGGTAATTTTTATCAAACGCATATATACGTCCATAGCAATCTAAGGGTTAATTATTATGATATTTATTAATTATAATGATATTATGATTATTATGATTAATTTATACTGATCAAATTATGGGAGGTTTTGAGGTTTCAATAAAAAGGATTGAAATTTATGTTAAAATAAAATATATATATATATAATAATACAGAAGAATAATTAACAACAATGTTTTTTTTTAAACGTTTTTTTATATAAAACTTTGTGATATACAATAATATAATATAATAATTCTTCTTTTTTTTTCTTCTTATAAATAAATTGTGAAATATGATAATAAATTTGTGCATATACAGTACACCGTTCACGAGCCACAGGACAAACGCACGCGCGTATTCGTTTATAAACACAACAAAATATATATTTATATATATATACAGAGTGAGTCAATAATTAAAAGAACAATAAGTATAATATATAAATGTCTGTTTTCTTTATTTTTTTTTTTTTTTAATTCTTTTAACTCAATCTGTATATTAATTATAGACGTGTATAAAAATAATTGATTTACACGAACGATTGTCTCGTGTATAACAAACATTAGTTTATATAAATTAAAATACTTTCCAGAAACAGAAAAAAATAATAATAATAATAATAGCGCAGATAATATAAAATTTATAAAACGATATTATTTAATCATTTTATATATATATATATATATACAGGGTGACCCATATAGCTGTATAAATTACAATTCTCCAAATAATTGCGATAACCTGATCAAAAAATACTTTAAATAAAATTTAACATTTTTTTGATGAATTATACGTTGCATTGAAAAAAAAAAAACAAGTTTAAAAAAATGTTTATTTTTTCAAATGTCACCCTATATTTTTGACATTACAATATTATAACTCGTATTAATATGAATTCGTTTAATATCATTGATTAATATCATGAGCTTTAGATGAGGTTGGACAAATGGTGAATACAGTTATATGGGACACCCTATATACTCTTTCGCTTATCACTCGATTTTGCAATAATAGCTCTTAAGTCAAGTATATCAAATTATTCGACTATTCATGAACAATAATACACATTCGTACATATAAACATACATATATAATGTATGTATGTATTTTCGTACACAACAAGAGTTTCACGATCGAGAGACACAGAAACTACTCGACAAATACGAGCACCTTTAAATATGCATAATTCTGATATAAATATGTATAGAATAATTTAAATACTTTGATTTAAGCTTAATCTATTATACGTGGTGCACAAGACCACGGTGTGCATCTCATTCAACAAGCTCGATCAAGTAAAATCAAATTATTAATAAAACAACGAATTTAAACGTAAACGTTCTTCTTTTGAAATTCCCGCCTTTAAAGAGTACCCCCTAGTCAAGGGTGAAAATGGGTGTGGGGGGCTGGGGTTTTGAGGAGGTAGAAAGGAATAAGGATAATAATGGTGATAGTGGTGGTTGTGAATGTTTCGTTGAATCACTTAAAATCTAACGACATGTATATATCCCTTTGTACAATTAGAAACAAACAAAATGGAGTATAAAAAAAAAAAAATAATAATAATAATAATAATAATAATAATAAAAAAGAAAACAAGAGAAATAAAATAATTGTTAAAGATGACGGAAAATTTCTTTCTATATTCGAGTGGCATTTACGAAATTGAAATGTTTCATTCGATTATTATACTTGTTTTCTTTTTTCTTTGAAAGTTACAATGAAAAAGAAATAATAATAATAATAATAATAATAATAATAATAATAATAATAAAATAAAAGAATATGATCTTGTTTTAATCCTACACCACCACCCCCCCCCGGCTCTCATGCAATAGTACAACTCGTTGGTTGGCTTATCAGTTCTCTCATCTTCTCTCTCCTTCTTCAAAACGATAATGATGATCGTTTCGTAAGACCAATTTTCCTCCATTTTTTTTTTCTTTTTTTTTTGTTTTTATTATCCTTTTCTTCTTAGGCGCCAATTATTTCGGCTCGACTAAACGCCACTGCAACCAGGATTTCTCTTTCACTCTACTTTTTTTTTTTTTTTTATTTCGAATTGTTATAGTTTCGTCTGAAAATAGAAAAACAAAAAAAGTAGTAGAAACATTCGAACATGGATGTTAATTATTTAATTAATAGTTAAAAAGTACACCACACAGGTGTACTACACAGTTAGTTATTTTTGGTTTGTTCAACTTTTACATAAGAGTTTAATTATCGGAACAATTGTGTAAGTTACACGAGTGGTAGTATCATTAACGAATAAACAAATAAAAATCTATATTTTAACATTTGGGATGCGGGATACGTATTTTTACGTTTTTTGCAGTCTGTCACTTGAACGCGGATCACTTAAAAATACGTATTTAGTAAATTTGTGGTTAATAATGGATAGTGTAAAATTACAAGACAGTGTGCAATGAATAAAGAGTTTAGGTATGTATATGATAAATTGTACATTTTTCAATGTATATGTAGTATGTAATTCGACAAAAATCCACAAAATAAGCTAGCAGAAATTTTTTTGATCTAACTTGAGCGCAATTCACGAAAAAACGTCCGCTGCACGCATAAATTGACGGTGAAGTATACCCGCTGTATGGCAAGTGTTAACATCACCGTTTTACTGTTTTCTCGTCAATGAATTGTGTAACACATAAATGTGTTAATTTGTAGCTATTACATAACCTAGAAAATGATTTGAAGATACTTACTCGCTTTACGTTTCTACTCCGGTCAAAGTATCCTGATGATTTTCAACATTTTCTTTAGTTTTTGGCAAGAATAAATAACGATAAACCGTAGATGCTAGAACAGCACCAGCAATCGGACCAATCCAAAAGACCCAATGATTTTTCCAATATCCATTCCAAATAGCTGGTGCGATTGACCTGGCTGGATTCAAGCTGCACCCGGTGTAAGGAATGAAGACGAAGCAAAGAACGGAAACACAAAATCCAAATCTCAGTGATACCGAATCCGAATTCTTTTCATTTCGTGGATCCCAAACGCCGCATGCAAAGAATACCAATATACTGGTAGCAATAATCTCGGCTAACAATCCTTGGCAAATATTCATATTCTGATAAATGTCAGTTTTGCAGAAGGAAATAGTATCATCTGGATTTCCAGCATGTAACATACCACTTGGAGTTACTGCCTGTAAAGTTCAGAATTTAATTTAGTATGTTAATGTATTAGACTTAAATAATGACATTAGAATGAGAATATGGTTTATTATCTGAACACAATCAGGTGAAAAAAAATTAATTTTATAACAAACATTGATATAACACGTAAAACGTAAAATCTTAGATCATTTAACGTTTAATTTTAATTATTATATTTTATTCAATCTTTTCGTTTGATTTTGTTTTCATATTTATTCGTATGAAATTTTCTCGTTAGTAAAATTATTCTTTTAAACAACTAAAACTGACCTTTAACAAACCATAACCAAAGATACCACCCAAACATTGTGCAAAAATGTAAAGACCGGTCATTGGTAGAGACTTAAGTCCGAGGATTAAACTAGCCACTGTGATTGATGGATTTATGTGTGCTCCACTGATATGACCTACGCACTGTGAATAAAATAAAATATTAATAACAATTGATATTCATTTGAGTATAGAAAAAATTCAATTCAGTATGCAATTAATACGTTCCGTGCCAAGCCATTTTTGTCTGACTTGTCGTTCAGGTCATTTGATATTTTAACTAAAGGTTGATATATTATCACACAATATTTCATTACATCATCAATACATATGTAGTTCTCTTGTTTAGAGTAGTCTAATCATATCGTGTACCATTTGTGGTACACGTGGCACTACGATCAGTTTGATTGCAAAAGTCAATCGGGTCGAAACTTTTTGGTTAGTAAAAAACCTGCTGCATTCGAATTAGTTAAATAAAAAACGCAAAGGAGCGTAGAATTGGAGCTTCTCTTAAACACATCAGTTATAAATGCTTGGATATTATATAATACTCAGCAACAAAGACCTTTATCAATAGTATAATTTAGAAAACGATTAACTAATTATTTATGTTAATGTGAGGATGAAAACAACAACTTGTCTTTTGAAACTGCGACAAACTTTAAAAAACGACATGAAATTAAAAAGAAAGAGGGCAAAGAAAGGACAGCTAGACAACGTTGCATTTCTTGCTATAAACAAAATGTACAAAAATTTCGGTACCAAAGTAGCAAGACAAAAAACTATTAGAGTAATGACGTTTTACAGCGATTACCCGGAAATGCCGTCTTTATGTTTCCCTTGCTTTAACAAAATCAATCATTACATGTAATTATTAATTATTGTAAATATAACAATTAAACAAACTTATGTGCTTTGTTCTATACTGCATTTTGTATAATGCATCAATATTTGAATAGAAATATTCATATACAGAATGAAATTTGTTATAAACATATATTTTCAGAGTATTGAATAAATGTGTCTAATAAGTGTACAGCCGGTGGTACACGTGGCCTAAAGATCAAGTTGAACATGTACAGGTGTAACGAAACGTTTTAACGATGACCCAGTTACGTTGAATTATTATTTGCTTAAAATAAAAGCATAGAGGTGTTGTTAAAATAAATACCTGTATCGCAATCATGACTGCTAGCCCAAAACTCATAGAAATCTGATAGATTGGTGGAGTATTACCCATGCTTGCTACGCAACCCATGCATCCGATAAATACTAAAATTGCAGTTCCAATGATCTCTCCTAAAAGTGCCAAAATCGTATCGTGTATCGATTTTTCTTCCTTTAATAAGTCCTTTAACCCTGTAACAATAACAAAGATTATTATAATATTATCAGAAAGTATTGGAAAGGTAATAACTTTATTGTAAATCAAATGAAACAAGAAGATTGTTGTATGAACAAATTTATTAAAAAAGGCAATTTTTAAAAAGGGTACACAATTCTAACTGAGAATCGATAAACTGCTTAAAAATATGTTTTGTCAGAAATGAAACCGTATCAAATTATCTATAAGACATCGATGAATGAGAATGAACATTTGAAAATCCTGAATTTATTAGCACGTCTGGGTAGAGCAAAAAAGTTTGACAATATTATATTGACACCACTGTATGAAAATATCAGACAAATGACAACATCAAAATTCTAGGACATAATGAACCTACTACGACATATACCACCTGGAATATCATGGTTTCTTCAAATCCCTTTCACACATGCAAAATGTAAATGAGCAGTAAATTGTTTTGTAATTGATGTAAGTTAAAAAATGTTTGGAATCGCATCAATTATGTTTCTGAAGTGTTTTAAAGATATGTCAAATAAATAGAGTATTATTTTTGTTTTCAATTTGAAGCATCTTAAATTATGTTGAATGGAGGACTTGGGTTACTTCAAAGTTTATAATGAAATCTGGTTGTTAATTTTGAAAGTGGTGGTCTGACTGCATTTTTGGTTAGAAAACGCATAATAATTGGCACTATTTTAATAGGAACTATAAATTGAACACCCTTAGATATACTCAAGCTGTATAACTGATTAAAAGCCTGCACATAGGTCACTTTCCAAATAAACGGTTCAAATATCCTAAACAGAAAATATTGTGTGTATTTATTTGAAATTAGAAAGAAACAAAATTACCCATGTGACAACCTGATATTATTTTTCGTTGCGAATCACGTCGTCGTTTTAAACTATATCTTGTATTCGGTAAAAAAAAAAAAAAAAAAAAAAAAAACGAGAACATTATTGAGTAAGAAAGAACATTTGGAATAAGTCGTTTCCTAAGGGATACAAAAGAACGTAGTGGGATAAAATTTGAAAAGAAAAAAGACAAAAAGTAAGAAATATAAATTCATGAAAGATGAGGGTCAATCGATCGTGACGTGAGACGAAAGTTTGCCGTTCTCGTGCACGATCGGCTTCCATTCGCGTATACGAAAAAATAAATAATTCCTAAAGCACTTTGGAAAATCACGCTGAGCGAACTTTCAGAAGTCTAAATACATATAATATATATATATTTAATGTGTATGTGAGTGTGTGCGTATGTATGTTAAGCATAGGTGGATGTGAGTATGTTCATAAAGAGAGAAAATAAAAAAACAAGATAGAAAGAAAGTATAGATGTCGAAAACATTTTCATAAAGTTCGAGACGTTTGATATCAATTTTCTTTTAGAAAATTTATAATATCACATGTTACTTTTAAATCTTTTACATTACTTTAAGAAATTAAATAGAAAATGATGGATAAATATTAGAAAGTATGAAAAGTAATGTATTATATAATATATGTAATAATGTTATATAAAATTATATTCATTTAATTTATATTATTAAATGTAAAATAAATTAAATAGAAAATTAATTAATATAATTTTGTATTAATACATTAGATTAATAATTATAATAAAAATAAATACATATTAATTAATAATAGTGTATATTATATATATAATGTGTATTTTCATTATTCTTATTAATTATTAATGATTAATATTGTATATATAATACGATAATACCATATAATGAAACGTATGAAATAATATAATCATTTTTTTCTTTTTGAATTATTAATTAGCGTCGTAAGAGAATGAGATAAGTAAACAAGTAGAAGAAATTCAAAGTAGGAAGCTATTTTCTTCCGAATGAGCTAACTTTGAAGAAAGTTTCACCAGCACCAAAGTTTGTCGCCTAAATGTCAAATACGATTACTGTGGAGGGTTTCTACAAACCGTTGGAGTCGCGAGGGTCAACGTTGAAATTTACATGAAAGTGAGTACGAGGGGTTATGCATATCCTAGTGAAATAACTATGCATCATCCCTTATTTGCAGATTCGTTTATTTGTTTTTTTTTTTTTTTTTTTTTTTTTTTTAGAAATTTGACAAACAAACAAACAGAAGATTAGGAAAGTATAAATATATTAGTCTGTTGCAATGAATGTCAATTAATAATAATATTATTAACACTAGATTTACGGAACCTGTCAAAATGACAGGTTTTCGATTTAATGCTTCAAAATTGTAGACATGTAAACATTATTCTGTAAATATTACACATTGGTTTTTAATTATAATAATAAGGTTTAATTGTAAAAACGATTCGGTCATGCGTTGCTGTGATTTTGTTATAAAATATTGATTTAATATATTTCTTAGTTATTTAGTAAATTATAATAACACATAAAATAATATTACAATTAGAATGAAATATATAAAATAATAATACGCACAAAAAAATATAAAAAGTACGGTTAGGTCGTATGTAAATTGAAATAATTGAGTTATAATACAGCACCACCTATTAAACACTTACAGTACCTAAAGACTTGGATAACCTATAAATAATAAATCCTTAAATTAGCAATAAATAATACAAAATAATAGCAATAAAAATTATTTTATACACTAAGTTGAGAAAAAAACATATAAAATAAACAAAATGTCATTAACACTAGATTTACGGAATTCGTCAAAATGTCGGGTTTTCGATTTAATGCTTTAAAATTCTATACATGTAAACATTATTCTGTAAATATTACGTATTGGTTTTTAATTTTATAATGCAATGAATATATATTTCTAGTAACTTTCTCTGGAACACCTTTATTTTATTATTTACAGATGTGGTATACCTCTTTTTACGAAAATCCGTTCATTTGACGGGTTAAGTTATACAGATATACAACATCTGGAAATAATCAAAATGAAATAACAATGAATAAGAAAAAACAACACTAAACAAATGACGACTATTTTCCAGTAAATACATGAGCAAACAAGTTTGCACTTGTTGTTTACAGTTAGTTCAAACCTTCTCATATCACAAATACTTACAGTTCACTGCTGAACTTTGTCGGTAAAAGAAATGATTTTTGGAGGTGAAGCATCTCTTATTATTTTATAAAAAACAAGTAGATCAAAGTGAAAGATTATAAGATTGAGTAAACATGTAAAAAAATGTATTGAAGACAACAGTCAATGAAAATGTATAAACTTTTGAATAAATAATTTCAAACAAAATTGCATTTTAACATAGCAGTCAAAAAGACGGATTTCTGTAAAAAAAAAAAAAGGTATATATCAGGTAATGTCTGTAAATCTAGCGTTAATAATAATAAATATATCGGTTTGGTAATTAAGTTTCTAGACTAGTTGCATTTTTGTTGAAATGTTTTATAAAATTTATTTGTTGTTTAAGATTACCAATTAATTTAATAAGAAATAAATTGTATGGAAGATGCAAAAGGCCTGATCTTATTTATTCGTACACGTATTATTATCATCTGATATATACATGATGTATACATACATATATAGCCACATATATACTTTATATATGTATGTAATACATAAGCCTCCGTATACTCCTAAATTATACAGAGAGATTCCACTGAACGTTCACGTCGGTATTACAATCCTGTTCTCTTAATTAACCGTATGTGGTTTAGGATATAATTGGATTCAATAACGAACTCGTAATATTGAAAACGTTGATAATCCGTCGTTATTAAGTGCCATGATTATTATATTAATATTAAAAAAAAAACATATATATATAAATCACAAAAAACTTATCAATTATATTCGTATAATCATAAAACGAAACAATTTTTCAAAATTTCTTATCAAAATTTATTGACTAATTTTGTTGTTCCTTTCTTATTTCGAAAATATAATAGTTATATATATATATATATATATATATATATATATATATAACTAAAATGAGATTTCAATAAAATTTTGGTTTATTTCATGTAATTTATTTTCTACTTTAGAACATAGGTTAGTTTTTATCGCGTTTATTTTGTATTTTTTATCGCTAATTTAAGGATTTATTATTTATAGGTTATCTAGGTATCTTAGTTGTTTAGGTATTCAATAGATGGCTTTGTATTTTAATTCAATTATTTCAATTTACGTATCAACATAACCTTACTTTATATATTTTTTCGTGTATTATTAGTTTATTTATTCCATTCTAATTATTGTATTATTTTGTGTATTGTTATAATTTATTAAATTAAAATATAACTTTAATATAATAACTGTATAATATAAATTATAAATAATACTATATATATATATATATATATATATATATATATATATATATATATATATATATATATATATATATATATATATTATTATGATTTATACAGTTAATATAATCAATATATAATTTATATAGTTATAATTTTGTTTTTTAACTACAATATTTAAATATTATATTTAATATATTTATTACATAATTGGATAATTCCAGAAACTATTACTGTATATTGATTTGAATTTATTAAATAGTTTAGAATTATAAATGGCGCTGTATACAGTACAATTGAGATTTACATGTGACCTAATTAACCTTACTTTATATATTTTTTCCTGTATTATTATTTTATATATTTCATTTTAATTGTGATATTATTTTGTGTCTAGTTATAATTTACTAAATACTATAGAATTGATTTTTTAATCAGAGGTTATTTAGGTCTTTTAATACTGTAAATATTCAATAGATGGCGCTTTATTACAATTCAATTATTTCACGTCTTTTTTTTTTTTACAGTGTAATTGCATACGACGTAAAATTTTAACGATTAACACGACAACATTTTTACCGTTTCTTTTTTTAATTTTTTTTCTTTTTTTCTTTTTTTTCTTACACGAGAAAGGATTTTGCAGGTTTATTATTTGTTGTACGAAGCGTGTAACAACGCACGCGAAATAATTGTCGTTTGTACATGGAAAGGATTTTCACGAGAGAGAGAGATTATTCCTGGTACTTTCCATTGAATTTTTTCTTTTTTTTTTTTTCTTCTATTTTATTTTATTTTACTTTTTATATATATATTGTTAGTTTCAAGATCGACCAACCGACAGAGACCAGACCAACGGACCTACCGACAGACAGACAGACAGACAGACAGACAGACAGACAAACGGACAGACCGCTCGATAACGATCTCCCGTTTTCTAATTAAAAACGAAGCTAGACCAGAGAATACGCGATAATTACGATGAAAGTTTCAACCCAAGCTCGTTTATTGCGCGAAACTCGTGAAAGTAAAATTGTAACTTTAGTTACCAATTTTCCAACCGACTGTTGAACCTTCTCAAAGGCATAATTTTTTGTTTCTTTTTTTGGTTTTTTTTTTTTTCACGTTGATATTTCCCTCTTGGATTTTTAATCAAGCAGATATCAGAAGGATTACTCTTGTCCTCACACACATAAATTGTTGTAATATTTTTCTTATATTTTTTTATTTTTAATTGTCAATATTATTATTTTTTTTTTTTTTTTTATATACAATTTCATTTCTTCGTTTTCCCAAATTTATTCAAATATTACCCATTGGTCGAATATATTGTATATATGTTGATTATATTTTTATTTCAAATTTATTTTCGAATATCTAGGAAAAAGAGAAAAGTAAGAAAATTGTTTAACACATTGAGCGCCACGCATATTCTTACGGAAATCTTCGTCAGGCCACGCACTTAGTCGTATGCGTAAACGATAAGTCTAGTGTCAGTCATTTATGACTGACGTGGCCTGATCGTAAAGTTCATCGTCAGTCATTTATGACTGACGTGGCCTGAATGTGAAGTTTAGTGTCAGTCACTAATGACTGACGTGGCTTGAATGTGAAGTTCAGTGTCAGTCGCCAATGACTGACGTGGCTTGAATGTGAAGTTCAATGTCAGTCATCAATGACTGACGTAGCAGCACTCAACGTGTTAAAAAGAAACAAGTTGATAAGAGAGAAAAAGACATTATTGATCGAGAATATCGTTGAATATTTAGTCAAAAGGAATGTAATTTTCCGATTCGTTAACTTCATACCGACGGGGATAACATTGATAATTGATGTTATCATAAAATTACAGGAATCTGTATTAACTATTAAATAAAAGAGAGTATACGTTTTTTAAATAAGATTTAATAGTAATAAATAATTTTTGTTTGATCGAAGTATAAAAATTGTAATGTAAAATTTTCTAATTATTGATATATAAAGAAAGCTTTTTTGGGTTTTCTTTTTTCTTTTTTATTTTTTTATTTTTTAATATTATAGAATAAACGTTCTATATGTATTTATAATAAAAGTTCTTTAATCCATTGTAAAATGACTATAGTGTCTGTGGAATTGACCTAAACGAAAATCGAGAGACGTGCTTTCCATTAACTATCCGATATTCTGTAAAGCTTCGATCGAGAATACTATATAACTTAAAAGCACAGAATTTTGTTACTATCACGTATGTACACACATGTATATATTGCTGTTGGTGTTGGTTATCCAATTCGTTTCTCAATGAAAACTCATTTTCCCTACGGTGCAATGGTTTTTCTCAATGGAATTCTGTCGTATATCAAGTGACACAAAAGATATTGAAAAAAAATATACATATATATATATATTTAATATATACAGTGGGTCTAGAAAGTATTCGTACACTGATCAATTTGAAATAAAATGTTGTTAAATTGTTGTTTTTATAAATGACGAATTTATACATATTCTTGAAAGTCTCTACAATAGATGTAATGAAACAAAATCTGATGGACACTGCACTTGTATGGAGGAAAAAACAAATGAACAGCTGAAACCAGAAAACTTGCGACCCACAGTGAAACACGGTGAAGTTTCTGTACTTGTTTTGGGACTGCATGAGTGCAGTTGGTTTTGGGCATGACCATGATACCCCTTCATTTCGTTACAAAATTACCTACAGTACTAGCGGATGTATCAATATTTCAATTATTTTTAAGATGATCGACTATATTGATAGCACTCATCTTTGGATTCTGTTTGATCATTTTTGTGATAACTCGTCCAGTGTACCGATTAATTTTCCGTGAACGTCCACTTCTTGAATTATTTTACAGTCTCTTTCTTAATCCATACCTATCAATGATACTTTGTACAGTAGATCAAGGTCTGTTTAGAATTCACGATATTTCTAATAAACATTTACATTGATTATGTAAATAAATAATCATTTATCTTTCTTCTATCGTTGTTTGCACACGTTTTTGTCCCATTTTCCAACAATAATTTGTGATCTTAAAAAATGTTGAGCTTTAAGTGATGCCGATAAGGCTTACAAACATACTGATGAGGTCAATTATAACTAGAAAGTAATCACACACACACACACATTATGTGTTTATATTATGGTTTATGTATGAATTCTCTTGTAAATAGTTGGAAATAAGAACTGTAAAAATACTTTCTACATCCATTGTATATACACATGCACATTTGTGCCCATAATTATGAAAGTGGTCTAAAAATTCAAGATATTTAAAAAAAAATTACATTTGAACACTATATAAATTCTAATATAACATTGAAAAAGCAAACATAATCAAAAATAATATATATATACAATAATATTACAAAAAACAATCATTTGTTATGTTACAAAATATAACAATATTATATATTATATTTCAAATTGATCAGTGTAGGAATACTTTCTGCACATCCACTGTATATAAGAAGAATTGAGAATGAAATTGATGAATTATATTTACAAAAAAAAAAAATAAACAAAAAAAAACTATATAGTTAATTCATAATTTGAGCTTGTTAATCGTAATTTCGTCATACTCGATATATTTCCTTTATTCAAACAAACTACATCTTCATTGATATTCATATTTTCATGTTCCTTATTCCCATGAGAGATACTGTGTACCATAGATGTTCAATTAACCAAGCTAATTAGGATGTAGACCACTCGTGGTTAGATGAAAGCACGATATCGAGATTGCCGATAAGGACTTTGATGGATTCCCATGAGGATTAGTTCTGGTACTCCTTGATAATGCGATGTTTACACGCGATCTCATCGAGAAACTAAATAACCATACATTAGACTTTTTTTTTCTTTTTTTCAATATAATTAACAATTATTATACTTAATATTGAAAGAACAAAAAATATTCATGCTTTCTCTCTAATTTTTCATTGGTGTTTTTTTTTTTATTTTATTTCAAACGAACCCGATCGAAACGGACTAGTTCCGTAGTTTGATTTCGATTCGACTGCCAATCGTGACCCAATATTTGACTTTTTCGTTCGTGTAACGAACTGAATTGACTATTTAATTTTCACGAACCTTTATTAAAGTCAGATAAAACGTTTTGCAATTACGAAGACAATTTTTTGTTTTGTTTTTTTTTTTTTGTCGAACTAAATATTATCCAAATTTCTATGATAAGTAGTCAATTTCATTTCTTTCATTTGCCGTAAATAATAATTCATTGTGAACGTTGCATTATTATTCTCTTTCTATTCCTTTTTTTAATTATATAATTAATTTATTTATTTATTATAGATTATTGTAATCTTATTAATCTAATGCAACTCGCGAGTTTTCAGTCGTCACGGACGAAATGTTCGTGAAATGAAATTCGCGATGGGAAATCATCATTTGAAAGTAAGTAACTTCGGTACGTTGCTAAGAACGTTGCATAAATCCGTTTCAGTTGAGAGAAAACTGAGAGAATTAGGGGTGGGGAGGAGGAGTGGGGAAGAAGGGGCGAGGATTGGAAGAGAGAAAGAACAACAAAAAAAACAAAAAAAAAAAAAAGAAAGAGAAAAAGGTATGAAGAAAAGAAAACGATAAGAGAAGAATTTACGAACATTCGAAACTCGTGATGTTATTTCAAAGTGATATGTATAATACATACATACATACATACATACATACATACATACATATGTAAGATGTGCTTTCTTATAATACTTCTTTTTGAACTTTGATATTTCGATAAAAACTGATTATGGTTTATATAAGGATTACATTGAAATTTGTTTTGTAATGTTTTATTATATGATGATTGATCATTTGAACATCAAAAATCGATTCAAACTTCTCAAGATTGATCATTTCAATGTATGTATGTATTATTCAATTCATTTTACATGTATATATAAATTTTATTATGTTGTTGGTACCCAATGAACTCTGAAATAAATAAAAAAAACAAATTCGATTAAAAGATCGGTTTTTTTTTTATTTTATTTCATTTATTTGATTTATTTTGCATGGTTTTTGTTCAACTTAGAATATAGGATAATTTTATTTTATAATTCAGATTTTTTATGATAGTGTTTTTGTTTGTGTTTCATTGCTTATTTAAAGAGATTTATTATTTTGAGGTTCATTTAAGTCTTCTAGATTCTGTAAATTGACAATAGATGGTGTTGTATTAGAAATTCAATTATTTCAATTTATATAAGACATAGGTTACTTAGGTTTCTAGGTACTGTAAATTGTCAATAGTTGGCGATGTATTATAATTGAATTTCGATATATTCACGTCGTACATTTTTCTTTTTTTTTTTTAATTTTTCTATGACATAATTAACCGTACTTTTTATATTTCTTTCGTGGTATTATTATTTTATGCATGTAATTGTAATTGTGATATTATTTTATATGTGTTATTAATTAATTTAGTAAATAATTTAGAATTATATTAAATCGAGGTTTTTTTTTTATAACAAAGCTACTGCGAGTACTAATTTTACATGAATCATTTAATTTGTATTATTTATACATGTATTGATTACATGTATTGATTGATTACATGTACGTGTAATCATATATGATGTATTAATGCATTATAAGTAATACATGTATTAATTATACAATGCTTTGTATAAATCATAAAGTATATATATATATATATATATATATATATATATATATATATATATATATATATTCATGAAAATTATTTTTTTTTTACGACAATGAATTTTGAATTTATTTTCAGAAACTGTTAAAACGTACATCGTAACTTGATTCAATTTTATATATAAAAAAAATTAAAAAAAAACATTTAGTATTCAGGTTATTTTCAGAGATAATAACTGACCCAAATGTATAACAAATGATAGAGGAAATAGAAAGTACTTCTTTTTATTTTTTTTTTTTTTTTTTTTGTAGACGTGTACATTGTTTTAAAGATCGATAGATCAAAGTGATGTGTGTGTTAGGAAGAGAATAGATCGTGAATTACACGTGTATCGTATGTTTTGCAAGTGTGACAGTGGGTCAAGTTCGCGGTGAATGGCCGGAGAGGCCTGAAAGACCGGAGACGATACGACTACGTTCAAAGTTGTTTTCCTCGTTAAAGTAAGGAAGAGAAGAAGAACAGTTTTTTCTTGTCATTTCTACAAGATCTATCATTTATTCGATCAATCTTTTTTTTTTATACATATTATCAGGTGTACAAATAAATATTCATCATTCATCATTCATTTTTGTTCTCCGAAAATGTCTAAATTTGTTTCAAATAAGCATCATTTGCAGCAACTTTTAATTTACTTTTTCAATTGAAAACAAATCTGAAGCTGAGTCGCATCGGTTGCTTGTAAAAGCATATGATAATTGGAAAACCATAACAGAATAATATAATATATAATGTATGTGTTATGTGACTCACAATCAGTCCGATACACACGTCTTTAAGTCAACGAATTATCTTATACAGCCATCTGTTAGAATCTTATCGAACTAACAGAGACAATCATGACTCTTTGTTAATAAACAAATAATTCGCGATTAATAAAATAATATTGCGATTATAAATTGAGATATAAATTGTTCTATCTTTCAAGTTGGATGAAAGTGCACAAAGTGTGCAAAATTTGATTAAAATCGCTTGAGTAGTTTAGGAGTCCATTGCGAACAAACAACGTGACACGTAATTTATATATATTAATATGAGAATTCAAATATATCATATAGTTGAAAAACCATATCGGGGTTACACATCTCTACTAATTGTAAGTAATAAAAAGATTATTGAGAATTGACGATGGTAGAATGATAGCAGGGACATTAGATCAATTTACCAAACGTCCGGTCTAACCATAGGGTCGTGTAATCACTTGAATATTACATGCTTTAAGTGAGAGAACTTGTCGTGAGTGGTTTTAAAAGTTTAAACACGGTGACTTTGACGTAAAAAACAAAGATCGCAGTGGAAGGACCGAAAAATGTACGAAAACAGGAGTGTCATGTATTACGAGTTGCTCAAATCCGAGCGAAACCTTTATTGGAGTTCTCTACCGAACACACTTAATGAGATTGAGCCGAGTTCTGAAGGAAAAACGCACTAATTACTACTCCAGACATGACAAAATTATTCTCCTTCATGATAATGCTCGTCCACATGTTGCAGTTCCGGTCAAAAACTATTTAAAAACACCTGATTGGGAAGTGTCACCCTACCCACTGTATTCACCAGACATTGCGCTGTCCGACTATCATTTATTGTGATCGATGGCACATGGTCTGTCTGAGCAGAACTTTGTATCATATAAAGATACTATAAATTAGGTTGATTCGTGGATAACCTCAAAAGATGAAAGTGTTCATCAGAATGTTGCCTGAGAAATGGGCAAAAGTAGTTGCTTGTGATGAACAATAGTTCGAATTAATGTAATGTACCGTTCTGTTAAAATAAATTTGGCGAAAATTTATTTGTATACCTAAAAACAATTTTATATTAACCAGTTAATTGTGGTACTCCGTTTTGAAGGTGCACACCGTTGTGTGTCGTACAAATTGACTGACGACGAGTATATTCGTCAAGCACAGAATAATTTTCACCGTTAAAATATAAAATATATGTAATGTACCGTTTTGTCACAATAAATTCGACGTAAATTTATTTTTACACCTAATAACATTAATCATTGTGATAATTATTTTGTTTCATGTACAATAATTAATGTTTTGTAAAATCCCTTGTCCTTAGGTCAGTTTTCAATAAGTGTATTCGTATTTATATATATATATTCTGTTTTCATCAGACTAATACTATCATACTAGTTCAATTGCAATGTAAACTTGAAGATGAAAACAGAATAATTTTTTATTCGTTTGACTGGAAAAAAAAAAAAAATAGAAACAAGAACATAATATAACACCAACGTTGAGAAAACATATTAACGAATCGTGAATTTCACGTGAGTTTTATTGCACAACTGTGAAATAGGAAGCTTCCGTTAAAATGTCATTTCCTTTGGTATAATGCAAGAAAAGGAGAGAGAGAGAGAGTGTGTGTGTGTGTGTGAGAGAGAGAGAGAGAGAGACATTTGTAAACAGTAATGAATGTAAAATAACATAGGTAGTTCGGACGTTGTAACTCTTTTCTCAGCTAGTTTTACTATTACTTTTAACAAAAGGACAGAAATACATTGTCTTGTTTAATCGTATCTGTGGAAACTGACATTTTCTTAGATCTTAGTCGTATATGTGTGAGTACACATTACGTATATATATATATATATCGTTGTCTCTTGCAACTTTGAAATGAAAAGAAAGGAAGAGAAAGATGGGGAGTAAAAGAAGAGAAAATAAAAAAGAGAAAGAAACAAAGTAGAACAAGTAGAAACGAAGGAACGAAGGAACGAACGAACGAACGAACGAACGAACGAACGAACGAACGTTTCTCGTGAGAACGGAACGTTTGAAGGAAGAAGAAGAAGAATAAGAAGAAGAAGAAGAAGAAGAAGAAGGGTCGTGCTGAATTACGATGGCTCTTGATAAATCGCTCGTTTAAAGTTTAGACGAAGTTTAGAGCGAGTATTAGGTTAACGGTAAAGTTTCCTTGTGCGAACTTTCGGACCCTTCACTGAGAAATTTTCCTTCACTGTTATAAACAGAACGTATATATATATATATATATATGTATGTCGTTGAATGAATTCTCAACAGATCGGGATGACATTTACTTGCATTACTTTTCATATTATTCAATAATGTAATCTTTAATATTGTTATTATCATTGAAACTATGTAATTTATCAAAGTATTATGATCATTTTTAATTTAAACATGCGATTGAATTCTTAGTCAATTTGAGATACATGCATCAAATTTAATTATATTGTAAATATTAACATTTTGCATGTAATTATTATATTTACATGAATAAAATTTGATTGTATGATTATATTTAATTATATATACAATTTAATTATAATGTAAATTAGTAAGAGTTTATTATAATAATTATTATTAATAATATTATTAATATATATATATATGAAATATTAAATTAATTATATTATTAAAAATATTAAAATATAAATAAATTTTATTATAATATAAACATATAAGAAATTGAATTTAATTATTTTATTAAAATTAATATTAAAAAAAATTATTAATAATATTATTAATATATGAAATATTAAATTAATTATATTATTAAAAATATTAAAATATAAATAAATTTGATTATAATATAAACATATAAGAAATTAAGTTTAATTATTTTATTAAAATTAATATTAAAAAAATTATTAATAATATTATTAATATATGAAATATTAAATTAATTATATTATTAAAAATATTAAAATATAAATAAATTTTATTATAATATAAATATATAAGAAATTAAATTTAATTATTTTATTAAAAGTAATATTAAAAAAAAAATTGTATAAATTATTAATAATTTATTATTAATATAATTATTATTATTAATAAAATAATTATCAATAATTTATGATATAATTAAATTTATATATATATATATATATATATATATATATATATATATATATATATATATATATTTATTAAGGATAATTAATATTTTATTTCGTGATAATAAAAAGAAATTAATGACAATTGTATGTTTTGATATTGACCGACAAATTTTTTTTGTAATAACTTCCTTCCGTCATTATTTCGCACGAATTCATTGACTCTTTCCGGTAACAGGTAAATGCATCCCGTTCTCATTACTCGAACTACTTTCTACGGCAAGATCGAGGATACATATAACAGTCTAGATCATTCCCTACGTTTCACCATCAACGATTCTTTTAAAGATCATTGACCTCAAACTGGTATAATACGAAGACTATAACAGTTCATTTGTTGTGATGAGAATGAAAATTTGAAAAACAGGTTGGTAAAACTCGACAAATTTGTCATAAGAGAAATCACAAATTTCGTATGATGATCGTAATTAATTTGTCTCATTAAAAATTATAATTTTTTTAAGTTGAACATAGTAATTGAAAATAATTTTGAAAGAACTGTAAATGAAATTTAACATTGTGAATTTTTATAATATTTTTCTATATAAAAAAATTGGGGATCATACTGTTGGTTTTCAATGAATTTCAAAATTACTCAATCGATTTTAATGAAATTTGTTTTATTTTATGTATTTTTTTCAATTTAGTACACAGGATAGTTTTTATCGCGTTTATTTTGTATTTTTTTATCGCTAATTTAAAGATTGATTATTATTTATAGGTTATCTAGGTATTTAAGTACTGTAAATTTTCAAAAGATGGTGCATTACAATTCAATTATTTGACTATATTCACGTCGTACGTTTTTATTCAGATTTTTATATGAAATAACTAACATTACTGTTTATATTTTTTATGGTATTATTATTTTTTATATTCTATTCTAATTGTAGTATTATTTTGTATGTTATTAAGTTGGTTTTCAATGAATTTCGAAATTACTGAACCGATTTTAATGAAATTTGTTTTATTTTATGTATTTTTTTCAACTTAGTACACAGGATAGTTTTTATCGCGTTTATTTTGTATTTTTTATCGCTAATTTAAAGATTTATTATTATTTAGAGGTTATCTAGGTATTTAAGTACTGTAAATTTTCAAAAGATGGTGCATTACAATTCAATTATTTGACTATATTCACGTCGTACGTTTTTTTTCAGATTTTTATATGAAATAACTAACCTTACTGTTTATATTTTTTAATGGTATTATTATTTTATATATTCTATTCAAATTGTAGTATTATTTTGTATGTTATTAAGTTGGTTTTCAATGAATTTCGAAATTACTCAATCGATTTTAATGAAATTTGTTTTATTTTATGTATTTTTTTCAACTTAGTACACAGGATAGTTTTTATCGCGTTTATTTTGTATTTTTTATCGCTAATTTAAAGATTGATTATTATTTAGAGGTTATCTAGGTATTTAAGTACTGTAAATTTTCAAAAGATGGTGCATTACAATTCAATTATTTGACTATATTCACGTCGTACGTTTTTTTTCAGATTTTTATATGAAATAACTAACCTTACTGTTTATATTTTTTATGGTATTATTATTTTTTATATTCTATTCTAATTGTAGTATTATTTTGTATGTTATTGAGTTGGTTTTCAATGAATTTCGAAATTACTCAATCGATTTTAATGAAATTTGTTTTATTTTATGTATTTTTTTCAACTTAGTACACAGGTTAGATTTTATCGCGTTTATTTTGTATTTTTTATCGCTAATTTAAAGATTTATTATTATTTAGAGATTATCTAGGTATTTAAGTACTGTAAATTTTCAAAAGATGGTGCATTACAATTCAATTATTTGACTATATTCACGTCGTACGTTTTTTTCAGATTTACATATGAAATAATTAACCTTACTGTTTATATTTTTTTTATGGTATTCTTATTTTATATATTCTATTCTAATTGTAGTATTATTTTGTGTATTGTTATTAAAATTTACTAAATAGTTTAGAATTTATTAATTATTTATAGGTTATTGAGGTTTTCAAGTACTGTAAATTTTCAATAGTTGGCAGTGTATTATAATTCAATTATTTAGATATGTTCACGTCGTACATTTTTTTCAGATTTACATATGAAATAATTAACCTTACTGTTTATATTTTTTTTATGGTATTCTTATTTTATGTCTTCTATTCTAATTGTAGTATTATTTTGTGTATTGTTATTAAAATTTACTAAATAGTTTAGAATTTATTAATTATTTATAGGTTATTGAGGTTTTCAAGTACTGTAAATTTTCAATAGTTGGCAGTGTATTATAATTCAATATTTCGATATATTCACGTCGTACATTTTTTTTACAATAAATTTTTGTACGACATAATTAACCTTGTTTTTTTTTATATTTTTTCGTGTATTATTATTATTTTATTTATTTCCTAATATTTGCGTGTTATTATTTATATTAATTATTACTTATATTATTATTATTATGTATATTGTATGTTATATATTTAATATTAAAATTAAAATTTAAAATAAATAAATGTAATTACAATTAAAATTTTAAACATTTGCATCTATATATATTCTAAACAATTTAATAAATTATAACAACACATTAAATAATATCACAATTACAATGGAATAAATAAAATAATAATATACAAAAAAATAGATAAAGTAAGGTTAGTTATGTTACATGTATAATCCTAACTATATTGAAATAATTGAATTGTATACAGTGCCATCTATAACATTAAACCATTTAATACAGTCAAAATAATATTCAATTAATAATTTTTAATATTCACTTTAAAAATTTCTGGTACTATAAATTAGACAAAATAATATAAAAATTTACTGTATATATATATATATATACAGTAAAGAGCATAACTGAACCAATAAAATCACTAGTTTTGTATAAATCTTTATTTATTGCTAAGAATATAAATGAATATTTAAAAAATGAACGTTTTATAGTAAATTTTATTTCAGTTAAATAGTAGTCATCGCAAAAATTTTTATATAATAAAAAAAAAATTTTGTGTAAAAAAAAAGTTAGTTAGACAAACGTATATAAATTGTTGTCTCTGTTAAATTTGCACAAATGAAGGACGGAAGAATAATACTGAGATAGTAGTAGTACATTTTACTATACCGTTTAATTACGATCTAATTTCATTAGCAGTAAGATTCTGAAAATATAACGGAGTATTAGATACAAGTCCCACTACTGTATATTATATAGCATTGTAAAAACATCCGGGACGACGGTACACACACGTTTCTATGTGCCAGAAAAATTCAACGCGCTTTCTTTTGTAGAAAATGTAACAGAAGTAAATGTAATACGAGTTTTGCTCATTTCGAAAGTTAATTTCTCTCGATATACGAAACCAATAAGAAAGATTTTAACAAATACAATTTACTTTTCAATCGATGTTTAATAATAATAATAATAATAATAATCGATATATTAACTTTTTATTGTGTTATTAAATTGCATTAATCGATAAAATTATATTAATATTAATGAGATACTTTTTTTTTGTTTTTTTTTTTTTATTAATATTTTATAAAATATTTCTGTTGAATTTATTCAATATAATATTAAATTGCATTTATTTAACTAACTAATACTTATTATTTATATTATTACTCATACTTATTATTTATATTACTAAAACTATATATATATATATATATATATATATATATATATATATATATATATATATATATATATCATAATATAAATAAATATATATATATGTATAATATATAATATAATTAATATAATTAATATATAATATATAATATATAATAATGATATATAATTAATATATTATATTATACGAGTACTACTATATTAAATTATTTTATTAATAAATATATAATAATTATATTATATTAATATATAATATATAATATAATATATAATATAATTAATATTATTAATATATAATATATAATATATAATTAATATAATTAGTTAATATATAATATATAATATATAATAATAATATATAATTAATATATTATATTATAAGAGTACTACTATATTAAATTATTTTATTAATAAATATATAATAATTATATTATATTAATATATAATATATAATATAATATAATATATAATATAATATATAATATAAATAATATTATTAATATATAATATATAATATATAATTAATATAATTAATTAATATATAATATATAATAATAATATATAATTAATATATTATATTATAAGAGTACTACTATATTAAATTATTTTATTAATAAATATATAATAATTATATTATATTAATATATAATATATAATATAATATATAATATAATTAATATAATTAATATATATTATATAATATATAATTAATATAATTAATTAATATATAATATATAATATATAATAATAATATATAATTAATATATTATATTATAAGAGTACTACTATATTAAATTATTTTATTAATAAATATATAATAATTATATTATATTAATATACATAATATTATTACTATATTATTATATTATAGTATAAGTATTACTATATTAAATTATTATTATAATATAATAATTTAATACATACATATATATATATATATATATATATATATATATATATATATATATATATAAATAATTAATTAATTAATGTAAATAAAAAATAATTTGTTTGGAAAAAAAGAAGCCGTGAAAGATTTAATAGGATTTTCTCTACCGTATGAAATTATTGTAAAATATAAACAAAAAATATAATCTCTTACGCATGATTTAAGTTTGCAATTTTTTTTTTACGTAACAGTAATAACTACGCACGAGTTATCTCGTTAAATCGATTATTATTTTTACGGTCAATATCTAATTTGTTGAGCGTGAATATTTTTTTTTTTATTACTTTTCATTGAATTTGAATTTTCATTTCGTCTCATATTTCTATGCAATCTATTACCCCTCGAATATTATTATTTACTACAATATTTGAAAAGAATAAGAATAAGAAGAAAAAGGTTCTTTTTTTCTGTACTCAAACCTCCTGGTTGATATTTAATGCATCAACAACCTTCTCTCGTTGTGTTTTTTCTTTCTTTTTCTCTTTCTTTTCTTCTTTTCTTTTCTTTTCTTTTCTTTTCTTTTCTAGCTCGTTTAAAGAGAAAACGGCGAATATCAATCGAATTTTGTTGTAACCTAATTTTCAGTCCGTCGGAGTTGTGGAACATCGTTTAGAATGCAACCGACAGTAAGAGACGTCTCCTTTCTATCCTATAATACTTTCTTTCCTTTCCTCCTTGAGAAATCAACGAGGAAGAAAATGAAATATGGTCGAACGACGATACCACCACTACTACTACTACTACTACTACTACTACTACTACTACTACTACTACTACTATTGCTATTACTTGTCTTGTTTTACAGATTTACGAGATAAACTTGATGGCCATTTGCCAGAAATTCACCTGTTATGTAAGAATCAAAACGTGCCTAAGTAGTTTGATGAGATTTCGAATAATCGTTGACGCACAGACAGGCAGTAAAAAAAAAAGAAAGAAACAAGAAATTTATGATATGTATGTATGTGTTAATGTATGGCACTACTAGTGTGACAGCTTGAAAAAAAAAAAGGTTGTTTTTCGGAATTTTTTTAAAGAGTACTACTGCATGGAATGTTTTCATTTTTTAAGAAGACATTCGTGGATATGTAATGAATATATGATTAAATTTTGGGAGCAAAAAATTGAAAATTAAGCGAGTTATTTGCAATCTTCCAAGTCCCCGCCACTGCTGCAGTTATGGCGACCTTCACAGTGCATAAAATCAAAAACACCAAAAAGTTGATTAAATTAGAAGCAATTTCCCGTACCATGAACCTCGGTCAAAAATTGAAATTGAATAAAATGACGGAGTTTGAAAAAAATAAACGTTACAAATTTCGCGCGAAAATTTGATGATTTTTGGGCCCTGTCAAAATTACATTTTTTATTCGATCGAAAAACTGAAGGTTTCATGGTTTGCAGAAATATACATAAAAGAAGTTGCAACAAGAATCAAATCGATCGGATGATTCGTCTTCGAGTTGTAACTGCAACAAATTTTGGAAAATGTATTTAGGAGGACCGAAAAGTAATGTCGTTACTACGCACGTCAAATTTTGATATTAATATTTCAATCAAAAAAAAAACCGATTGATGATTTTTATCGTTACGATATTTAAAAAAATTTGCATACCAGATAGAAAAAGGTTTAGTTGACACAACGTGATTAATTAATTTAATATAAATAATTATAATGATTGATTAATAATAAAAACGTTTTTGTTTGCAAAAATTTACTCGTTCGAATTTTGAGATTAAAAAGCGACATTACTTTCCGGTTCACCTAATAGTTTTGAGAAAAATGCGTTTTACAGTTTAAGTTAAGTGATTTGAATCGTTGTAAATGAAGAAATATTAGATGACTGTAACTCAAAAATTATTTGAGATGTTTACTTGAAATTGGATTATGTTATTTTTAAATGTATAGTTTATCGAAATATGTAAAAAAAAAAAACAAAAAAAAAAAGAGAAAAAATTTTCACAATAGTGGTGCCATTTAAATGAATCAACTGAGTGGTTAGAAAAATTATATTTAATAACAAGTTTGCGTGTGTTATGATCTCTCGCGAAAGTTTCGATTTAATTTATTTACAGTTGTGTGTGTGTGTGTTTTGTATTAATTTACTATTAATTCAATAATAATTGCTAAAGTATATGAAACTAATACTATTATACAGTTAACTGTGGAATTTAGTTTCAATCTTTTGAATTCTCACAAGGTGTGGAATTAAAAATAATCAACGACGTGCATACACGTCGAACGTACAGCAAATAATCCTATTAAATATTTTACAAAAAACAATTAAGGATTATATTTTTATTTGTCATAAAAAAAAAAAAACTAACAATTCGTTTCTGAATTACGTTATTTTTACTAAAAGTTTGAAAATAATCAACAAAAAATAATAAAACACATAAAAACAATGCAAATTAAAGATAAGAAAAATTAATTAAAAAAAAATAAAAAAAATAAGAAAATAATTATGAAAAATTGTCAATCAATTTATGTATGGTATGTTACCCCCATAGAATATTTTTATGAAATTTTGAGTTATATTATAGTAAGGGGTAATTGTTTTTCAAATTGCACGACGAGTATACACGTCAAAATGCACCGCGATAAATAGCACGTTGAAAATAATTATAAAAAAATTGTCAATCAATTTATGTATGGTATGTTACCCCCATAGAATATTTTAATGAAATTTTATTGAAATTTTGAGTTATATTATAGTAAGTGATAATTGTTTTTCAAATTGCACGACGAGTATACACGTCAAAATGCACCGCGATAAATAGCACGTCGAAAATAATTATAAAAAAATTGTCAATCAATTTATGTATGGTATGTTACCCCCATAGAATATTTTTATGAAATTTTGAGTTATATTATAGTAAGTGATAATTGTTTTTCAAATTGCACGACGAGTATACACGTCAAAATGCACCGCGATAAATAGCACGTTGAAAATAATTATAAAAAAATTGTCAATCAATTTATGTATGGTATGTTACCCCCATAGAATATTTTAATGAAATTTTATTGAAATTTTGAGTTATATTATAGTAAGTGATAATTGTTTTTCAAATAGCACGACGAGTATACACGTCAAACACATCTCAATAGAGATTTGATACAACGAGTATGTACGTCAAATGCATTTAACTGATTAATATCGTAAATAACTTAATTAATATTCGATAATAATTGAATATAATTGAACTCACATGGTGCTTTGAGCTTTTCTTTAGCATTTCTGATACCAGCGTTTGATCTCAATGCCAGTCCAATATTTTTCGTTGATTTTCCAACGGAATTTTCCGTAATACCTGGAGGTGATATTATCGAGATTCCACCTTGTTCCATGTTGATTTAAAATTTAATTTAATATTAATTGATATAAGTCCAAATTTTACGTCTCCAGATCACTGAAAGCACAACAGAATATTTATCGTCAATAAAAAAAAAAATAAAAAACAACTGACAGAAATACTTTGATATCTTTTGGTTAGAAAATAAAAATTTTCCTTCGATCGATATCATGTATATATATATATACATATATATATTTGTGTTAGTGTGTTGTGTACACAAACTGCATTCTCAATCGTAGTATTATCAAAGTTTTACTTTGGACTAACATAAATGACTAAATCAAAATGAAATATGACCTCTTATGTGATTTCTTATCTTTCAAAGTAAAAGTAAATTACAAATGAATCTTATTTTTTTTTTTTTTTTTTTTATTACATTTATTTTTTCTTTTTATTTTTATTTTTTTTTTTTTTTTTTTTTGGAAATGAAAGCTAGATCAAATATAAAAATATAACAAAATATGTATGATATTCTTATGTGATTACATATCTTTTAAATTAAAAGTAAATTACAAATGAATCTTATTTTTTTTTTTTTTTGTTACTTTTATTTTCTTTTTTTTTTTCTAGAAATGAGAGAAGCTAGGCAAAATATAAAAATATACAAAAATTTATATTATATTTATTAAAATATATTAAATATATAAAAATATAAGAAAATATATAAAACATTTTCATGTAATTTCTTATATTTCAAAGTAAAAGTAAATTACAAATGAATCTTTTTTTTTTTTTATTACATTTATTTTTTATTTTTATTTTTTAATTTTTTTTTTTTTTTAGAAATGAAAGGTAGATCAAATATAAAAATATAACAAAATATATATATGATTTATAATAAAATATAAATAAAAAAAATATATATATATAATATATCATGAATTATATCAAATATAAAAACATATTTGTATCTACAATAAATAATAAAATATATCAAATATATAAAAATGTAAAAAATATATATTATATATATATATATTAAAATAAATCAAGTACAAAAATATAAAAAATTTATATAGAATATATAATAAAATATATCAATTATATAAAAACGTATTTATAATGTATATATAATATATAATAAATTATATATCAAATATAAAACCCCGTATTTATAATATATATATAATATTAGAGAGGTTATTAACTATGAAATGTGTCTGATTACTTGAAATATTTTCATCTTAAAATCAAACATTTCATATTTAATGACCTAATGTATAATAAAATTTATGAAATATATATAAAAATAAAATATATATATATATATATATATATATATATATATATATATATATATATATATATATATGAAATTTAATAATATATAAAGTATATCAAATAATAAATAAATAATAAAATATAAAAAATATGTATAATAAAATAAACCGAATATAAAAAACGTATTTACATAAGAATATATATGTATACAGTATGTATCATTAAAACATGAATCTTTAGAGGAAAAAAAAAATAATAAATTATTCACATTTTAATAACGTTTGACGTGTATATTTGTCAAAGAAAAATAAGAGAAAATATGATAAGAAAATTATCAAATTTTTGAATTTTCTTTTATATTCAGTTATGTCAACTTTTGCTCTGTTTATTACCGATAATTAACATCTACGTAATCATTAGGAGAAAAAACGTAATTTGTAAGAAACTCAAAAAAAAAAAAAGAAAAGAAAATAAAAAGAAATTAAAAATGAGAATGATAGAAGAGACAGAGAGAGAGAGAGAGATAGAGATAGAGAGAGAGAGAGAGGAAGAGACAGAGAGAGAGAGAGACGAATTTTAAATACGATACGATATTTACTTTAAGAATCCAAAAAAAAAAGAAAAAGAAGAAAATAAAAAACATGAAAAGGTAAGAAGGAGAAAGAAAGAAAAAATGAAAGAAATAAAAATGTCAGATATTACACAGTTGACGAGTGCAAACATGGGATAATAAATCGATAACGAGCTTACCTTTGAACGTATCCCGTTTACGAAGATTTCAATGTGAACAAAAAAAAAAAAAGAAAAGAAAATAGAAAAGAAGAAAAAAAAAAAGAAATTAAAGTAAAGTAATAAAAAAAAAAAAAAAAAAAACACAAAAAAATAGAAACTAAAAATTTCAATTATCAACACGACACTCGTAAAACAAAAACAAAAATGGATTTGTTTGGAAAACAAATATAATCAAAAAATAAAATATATATATAATCAAAAATAAATGAAATTAAATGAAATGAAATTTAGTGAGACACTTTTTTCTTCTTCTTCTTCTTCTTCTTCTTCTTATTTTTATTATTTATTGTTTTATTTATTTATTTATTTATTTTTTATTTTTTTTTATTATTGTTTTTAATTATTAATAAAAAGATAAAACACACTAAGATGATCTTTTATTGCCACGATGGTTTCGATGAGACTGAATCGTTTCACGAGTTGAGCGTACCTCTATATGTAGAAAACCCTCCACTGCCAACAACAGACGGTAGTCTCCCGTTACATGGCCAATCTACACGTTTCTTCGTATTCGTTGGTTACCTGCAACCAAACGAATAAACAAGAGAAAAAGAATGAGTGAGAGAGCGAGAGAGAGAGAGAGATGGAGAGAGATGGAGAGAAGAAGGAGATAGAAAGAAGTCACGAAACGAGCATCTGCCAAAATATCTTATAACATTTTAACTCTGACACTATTTTTAATGTAATGGAAGAAAAACAAACTACGTTAAAACTATTCTATTATTAACTTACTCAAAAGCATTGACTATTAACAAATAAATTATTCGAAATTAGAATACATTAGGTCGAGTCATAAATAACTTCCGTTTTCTTATGAGACAAAGAATGGTGTTTCTACGACTGATTAGTGAAAGACACCTTTCAAGGAGTTTTTTTTTTTTTTTTTTTTTTTGCACTCTTTGCAATTGTTGAACGTATCTATTGGATTTTGTTCCAATATTACCTTTAAAAGGGTTCGGTCAAAGTCGGAAAGACGTCCCTGCACTCGGTTCATTTTTTTAAGCTCGTATCTCGAGACAATTGGAATTTTACAAAGCAATTTTCTGACTGTCCTATCTGTTATCAAGTCCTGCACCGTATTCGCTGCATATTTTTACAGCTGCCACTTTAGTGCCATTGGCCTTGTTTCAATTCATAAAGCATTGCATGTCGAATATGCACTTTTTTACTATCCATTTGAGAGGTTAAGAAAAGCTGGTTAAATGTAACATTGATTACATCGAAAAGGTTGACAGAAGACTAAAGTGAATCCTCATTTATACAGTGATATCAAAAATGTGTTTGTTTCGGTGACTTATAGTAGGTAAATACGAAAAATAGATTCTGCATAGCTGTATCGGAAGTTACTTATGATTCAACCTAATGTTTAGTAAATTATAATGATACAGGAAAAAAAAATAGAAAAAGTAAGGTTATGTCGTATGTAAATTGAGATAATTGAATTGTAATACACCGCAATCTATTGATAACTTACAGTAATTAGAGATCTAGGTAACCTTTAAATAATAATTCAATTCTAAATAAAGTCATATTATTTATTATATAGTTATAATATACTGTATAATTTATTATAATATTATTATACAATATCTTAATATTATACAATATTATAGAATTTTATAATAAATTATATTTATATTAATATTATAATAAATATATAATAATAATAATAATAATAAAATTATAACTATATATAAATTGTATATAATTTATTATACAGTTATTGTAATGAAGTTACATTATAATTTAGTTAATTATGACAAAATACAAAATAATTTCACAATTACAATGGAATACATAAAATAATAATACCAGAAAAAAAAATAGAAATAGTAAGATTATGTTGTAATGTAAATTGAAATAATTGAATTTAAATACGAAAAATAGATTCTACATATCTGCATTGGAAGTTACTTATGACTCGACCTAATATTTTAATTAGTTATTGTTTTCCGTGTATATAATCTTTTTCTATAAAGGTAATTTTGTCTTTAACATCTTTATATCTTTATTTTATAATATAATTTATTTATTATAATTGATAATTTCTAATATTAATTTAAATATAATTGATTCAATAATATATACTTATATTATAATATATATATATATAAGTATAAATATAACATTATAATTATTACTATAATAAATAATATATTATTTATAAAATTACATTTAAATTAAAATTATAAATTATAATAAATAGAATTTTATAATTATAAATATATTATATATTAATAAAAATTATTATTATTATAATATATATATTTTTATAATATAATGATATAATTACAATTTATTATTGAATTTTTATTAATTATAATATTATTATTTATAATTTTTATATAATATAATTTATTAATATAATATTATCTTATTATTTATTTATTTAATATAAATATTCTTTTTATTATTATTATAATATATATTATTATAATAATAATTTTCATTAATATATATATAATATAATTATAATTATGAAATTCTATTAATTATAATTTATAATTTATAATTTTAATTTAAATGTAATTTAAATAAATAATATATCATTATATTTTAATTATAATTATATATATATATATATATATATTAATAATATATGTAGTTTATATTAATAATATTTGTATAATTTAATAATATATAAATTATATAATTTATAATGATTATTATAATAATATATATTGTGTGTTTATTATTATATGATAATATATACGTGTATATATATTAGATAAATTATATTTTAATATATTTTGTAAGTAAAATAACTAAATCAGAAATTAATGTCATCTTTTAGCCTTAAATTCAAACGAATAAATCTTTAACAAATTTTTATTATTAATCAATAATGTAATCACCCTCGTTATCAACGACCTTTGTTTATCTATTATGCAAATTTGTAATACCAGACCTATAAATATCAATCGACTTATGATACAAATTTAAACATTGACATGCATAGATACGACATTACTTTCCGGTCCACCTAATATTATATTTCTTATATATTTTATTTTAATTATTTATTTTATATTTTTATTATATAATTTTTAATTAATTTATTTAAATTATATTAAAAATAATAATAATAATAATAATAATAATATTGTATATAATATTAGAAAATGTTATATTATATAATCTATATATAATAAAAAAAATCTATATATAATATATATATATATAAAAACATATATTAAAAAAATATAATATAATTAATAAAAAAAATATACTAAATAAAATAATAAAAAAAAAAAAGAAAAAAAAATACTATAAAAATAATCCTTTTTATTACACAAAACAAAGAACAATTTCAATTTACATCCTAATGACTCAATTAATGTTTAGTAATCAAGATATAAATAAATGGAAATATTGCTGAAATTAAATAGAAAGAAATAAAAAAAAAAATGTGATAAATACGTTTTAAAGACACTAAGAATAAAATTGGTCAATAAAAATCATTCAAAGTATACATACATATATATATATATATATATATTTCTTAGGTATAATATGATTATTTACGTTGCACATAAAATAATGCGTAATTATAAATAATTACTGTTTACTTGTGCATATTATCGACCGCAACGGTACGCTTTGTTTTGTCTTTTAAAAGACATACGATCCTCTTTGTAACATTTATTAGCATTATCGTTACTGATCGATAAAACTATAATATGTTTGTCCTCGAGAAAATTACGTTAGTGGAAAGGAGGTTGATCTTAATTGTTAAAACAAAACATTTTTACATAAATTTATCCTCAAACTGTACACTTGATTTTAATGAAACATATTTAAGGGGCTGACGGTGGTGGTTGGTGGGGGGTAAGGTTAATTCGATGAAAAAAAGGCATGTTTTTACGAATTATTTTTTTTTTTTTTGCGATATAAATAGTGCAAATATATTTATTCAAAGTACATATAATAATACATGGTTTGAACTATATTATCCAAAATTTTCATACAAAAATATTGAGAAATAACAAAATGGCGGCCAGTCTCCAGAGACGTATCGTACAAAAACCTTGAAATGTGGTGTTCAATGAAACTCTCGAAAAAAATCATGTAAAACAAAAAAATCAAAATGCATTAGTTTAAATGGATGTTCTCTCAAGTATCCCTGGGAGGATTTTTATTTGGGGGGAAAGGGGGAATTGTCAATTTTCCAGTAACAAATAGACCGATTTGTTTTTTTGTGAAAATCAGTGTTTTAACTTCAAAGTGCTCAAAAATAAAAATAAAAATAAAAGTCCTCACGGGGATACTATTACATGGGGATATTATTTATATTATTATAATATATAATTAATATATATATAATATTATAATAATATATAATATAAATATTAAATATATATTAATATATAATAAATATATAATATTATAAATATATAATAAATAATATATATATAATATAAAATAAAAAAATATATATAAATATATAATATTATAAATATATAATAAATAATATATATATAATATGAAATAATAAAATATATATAAATATATAATATATAATATTATAATAATATATAATATAAATATAAAATATATATTAATATATAATAAATATATAATATTATAAATATATAATAAATAATATATATATAATATAAAATAAAAAAATATATATAAATATATAATATATAATATTATAATAATATATAATATAAATATAAAATATATAATATTATAATAATATGTAATATAAATATAAAATATATATTAATATATAATAAATATATAATATTATAAATATATAATATATAATATAAATATAAAATATATATAATAAATAATTAATATATAATATATATACAATAAATATATATATATATATATATAAGATTTAAATTGAATAAAAATTATTTGAAGAAATAAAGCATCCTAAAAAAACCCGATTAAATTATTAACAATTCTTCTACAAAAAAAAAATAAAAAAAAGAATATAAATCTCTATAAGAAAATAAATAGTTGTATAAAATACGTTTAATGAAATATTGTATAATTACGAAACAACGTGAATATTCGTCTATTGAATTATATTTTATTTTTTTTTTCATCTTCTTTTTAACTTTCTTTAATTAAATATCAATTTTAATTTCTTATTGAAATTTTTTTTTTTTTTTTAACAATAAGAGAATCACTTTAGACATTTTTCTCTGTTTCAAATTCTCATCATAGCTTTCAGTTGAATCGATGAAATTATCCATTTGATTGAAAACATAGTTTTATGAAGTAATCGAGCAACCAACACTGCGAAGAAGAAGAAGAAGAAGAAGAAGAAGAAGCCCTTTATTATTAACTAACCACATTTTGCATAACATTTTCGTGGCCGCTTCAGGTCGATGACTTCTTCACGAGCTCTCTCAAATACGCTCGTTGCATACTCTCCAAAAAGGAAAAGGAAGAGAGAAAGAGAGATAGAGAGATAGAGAGATAGAGAGAAAGAGAGAAAGAGAAAGAGAGAGAGAACTTTCTCGATGTTTCATTGGTAACTCCACGATGCGAGAATCCGATCGAGGTAAGCAGCTACTACTTGAAAATGGAAAGAGGTTAGAATTTCAAATTGTCTGATCTGATCGAGTTTTCTTTCGTGCATTTTTTTTTCCTTTACTTTCCTTTTTTTTTTTTTTACCGTTCGTTACTTCCTGATTTATTTCCCCTTTTTTTTTTTTTTTGTACAAATTTCATTTCATTTCATTGTCAGAGTCAATTGGCATGACAAAAAAGGTCTGATTTTTGACCCTTTTTTTTTCTAACGGTTTTTGGGTCAAAAATGGGAATTTTTGCAAATTTTTGTAGCATTTTTAAAATTCAACTAGAAGTTAATACTATAAAGAAAATGTGTGCTAAATTTCATAAGAATCGGTTGAAATGTTTTTTGAGTTATCTTTCAGTACAGTTTGAAAAAAAATAAAGGTCGTTTCGAGAAAAACGCGTTCAAAATTTAGCGTTCGTGTTTAAGCGCCAAGTTGAGGCTTCACATCACTTAAATGAATTTTTTCATTGACAAATAATGCGAATTTTATTCTTCAAATTTACAGGCATATTTTTAAAATGATAAACTAACTATTTATGAAAGAAAAAAAATCGTATCGTTGACCATAAGATAATAAATAACGTATATAAATATTAAACGTCGTACTTTGTGTTATTTATCGAATAATTTCATAATGTTGTTGAGATGTAATATATATTCCAAAGTGAGATGATGATCCGTTGTAATGAACGAGTTTACACTCTCTCGAGATTCAATACGGATGTAAATGACTGAAAACAACTATTTATGTAACTTACTTAGATTCAACTTTGACTTGGGTAACTATGATTAAAAGATGATTGCACGAATATGACTGAAGTTAGTTATTTAACCATCATCTCGTTGATAATTGTCAATCTGTTTGATATTCGATGAAAGTGAAAAAAAAAAAAAAAATAAACACGTATAGATAAAATAAGTAAGTAAATAATAATGAAAAGTTACATAGTACCAACATAATAACAATCCGATTTATCTAGAAACGTGTGCAAAGTTGAAATAAAAAAAAACCGTTGTTTATAATTATAATAATAACAATGCTTATTATTACAAATGTGTTTCAAATTCTTTATACGAATAAAACACCTTTCACTTCCTCGTTTATAATTATCAAATAATTCGATACTATCGAGATATTAAAACACAATCATGGAGTAAAGTTATGGAACGTAGGTATCTAATATACGATAAATCGAATAAATTAAATGATTTTTTTTCTTTTTTTTTCTTTTCTTTTTTATTACTATCTATTAACGATTACACGGATAAAATCGTTACGTGTAATTACATATTCATAATATAAACTTCTAAAGAGTTATCTCGTATTACTTTGATATTTGCTTTGTTTATTAGTTGTTATTTTCTAATGAACGATTCATAATAACGGTTATTGAAAAATATGACGTTATAGCAGATTTATTATTAAACTTGAAATAATAATAACACAGTTAATGATTTCATGAGAAATATTTCTTATTAAAAATATTCATTAAAATGATTAAACACTAGATATACCACCATTTTTCGAGATATTTACCTCTATTTCTATTACACCAGTCAAAATGACTGTTGTATAAACAAAAAATACTTTTTGAGGTTTCCAGTTTTTAAATACTCTTAAAAAAAAAAAAATAACAACAATAAAAATGTTTAACAATAATAATTGTAATAAATAAAAATGAATTTATAGACAATTTTAACCTTTTTGCTTACCACACTTGGTCGAAAGAACCCAGACGACCTCTTTTGCAACTTAAATCATTTTTCTCAATTGTTCAACTTTGGTCTTTGTTTTTTTTTTAAACATATTTAAATTTAATCTAAAGCTATAAAACCTATACAATCTTTTAAAGTAAGTATCAAAGAAGTCTCAAAAAAAAATGCTGAAGTTAATCAATGCAATAGTTTCTTTTTTTCTTATAACGATTTATCTCGTCCGGGTACAAAAGACCCGGGTGTGGTAAACGTGTTACTCCAGGGAAGTGTGATAAACAAAGATTAAATAAGAAAACGCTTAATTATTTACAAAAATAATCAAATGTTACATGAAATAGAAATTTGGAATTAATTAAAATGGCCGACCAGAGTGAAAATGACTGATATGGGTGTAGTATCTAGTATTAATACGCGAGGAATGTATAGACAATAACAAAAATGTCTGTTATGGCCGAAATTCCTCAACTAAGAGTCCTCTGGCAATTTGTTTATGCTATGAAGTGGAGAATAAAGGGTTAGGTTAAGGTGTAAAATAAAACACGTGCTTGAGCCAACCAAAGAAACAATGCCTTTTTTATTGGCTCGTCAGGGAAAAGCCTTGCGGCATAAAAACCCTAGATGTTACTTAATTATACAATAAGAATGCACCACGTGGTAACACCACGTGGGAAAATACCGTCGATGTGAAATATATATATATATATTGGAAAGATCTCACCTCTCGCACTCCGCAAATATAGCGATCACAACCTTAAGGGTTGTGTTGTTGAATGGGCGCACTTTCATGAGTCTCGAAGATTAGGATATTCTCTTCGTTGTCCTTTGTGAATTCTTAAGCCTCTATAATCCTTCAAGATGTGTAGTCGCAGGCGTCCGATGACGAAATAGGAAGAATGCCCCTTTGTACTGGCCCAGCCGGACGTACGTACTAGGGCTATGAGAAGTGGGGATGCGAGAGGTGGGGGTAGCTAGAGAAGCGCTTCGAGAGTTACTGGTGGTTGATCGATGCTCACAATAAGTATCGATCTAGAATCCTAATCGATGGAAGCGGACGTGCGCGAGTTTCGAATGCCGCTAATTACCGTACGATCCTTTCTGATCGTACAATGTCCTTTCCCTTCCGTTTTATTTTCTAACATTTCTCAATTGTTTTTATTCAAGAATTCGCTTCCACTTTCATAAGAAATCTCGTTTCCCTTTTCTCAGAGTTATATACCCTATATAGAATTGAGTTCAGTTTTCTCGGTCGCTGACATTCAGGAAGGCGGCGATTTGTTCCCGTCACGAGCATGTTACTTGACAGTGAACCACTTAGCTACTTCTTATCTTCTTTCTTTTTCTCATTTTACTGTCTACATAGTAAAACGATTAAATAGAACGAAGCCTAATAAGAAGTCATTTCTTACTTTGCTCTCTAATCGACTTTCGAAATGTGATTTACAGGAGGGTGATCAGTAACTGATGATACAAACAAAAAAAAGGGTGGGGATGATTCTGCATGAAAAAATAAGTCGAAAATATGAAATAACAATTTGTCATTTGAGACATTGTTTTCGAGAAAATGGATTTTGAATTTTCGCAAAGTACGATTTTCCGTTTAGGCCGTGTCAGGCATATGTGCCTGACACTCAAGTATTTTTTTCAATACAATGTAACGACCGTGGTGGCCTGAAACGGGAAATTTCCCTAACATTTTTCCCATGACGTTCAACGTCTTATTCTACGATATTTTATTTCCATAGGTTTATATCGTAGGATTTAGTTTTAACTGAAATTGAAATATTAAGAAAAGTAACAAAATATACTATTTATGGTTTATAAAGAGATTTCATATACCAAACACCAATCGCGATACTGATAGTATTTTGCGATTAAAGTCGGATAGTAAGATAATAGAAAATAATAGAGAAAAAAAACCCTTTCGTGATATTACAAGTGTTTATCAACATAATTTCAATTGAGACAATGATCTACAATGAGATCCATTAGAGATCCTTTAATGAGACATGATTAACATGTTAAACGTTACGCGAATTCTTAGAGAAATTCTCATGAGGCCACGATCGTTACTGAGTATTGAAAAAAATAGTTGAACGTCAGTCACTGGTGACTGACGCGGCTTAAACGATAAGTCGTACTTTACGAAAATTGTTATTCTTGATTTTCGATTTATTTTTTTTTTTTTTTTTTTTTTTTTTTTTTCACGTAGAATCTCATTCCCCCTTTTTCACTTGTACCACCAGTTATACAGATCAACCTGTATATGTTTATTTTATTTGATTTTTCAAATGGTGGGATGCTTCGATCACACGCGTTACTCACTCTATGGCTTTGTTATAAATTTTAATATTTATTTTTAATTTAATTCTATAAACTTATCACAACAGAAAAAAAAAAAAAAGAAGGGGACGACCTATTATTTATTACAACATCTAGAAATTTTGTTGTTGTTGTTGTTGTTTTATATAAAAACAATTAGATATAATAACCGTTCTACTTGTTTAATATGGTCCGTTATTATGGTACTACAAAATCAATGGAATCTTATGGCATTCTTTTCAATTCTATTATTTTCAAAGAAAGGAAATGTTTTTTTTTCTTTTTTTTTTTTTATAAACAGATATCTTACAAGATGTAGTTTATTCCATACTTGACGACAATTTTCGATGTCATTGGCTGTCACAATTGGAGGAGGTCAGGGCAACTTCTCTCTCTCTCTCTCTCTCTCTCTCTCTCTTACCTCTTTCCGTCTCCTCTTCCCCCTCTCCACAACCATTTCATACCTGTCTCGTATTTCTTCTTTCATCAAACTCAAGCAGAATAAGTCATCGGGTCGTGTCGAGTTTTCCGTTGCATCGACTGACCTACTACTACCTGTTTCTTTTACTAACGCAACTTGTGAATACCACGAAGATATAAAAAAAAAAAGAAGAAGGAAAGAAAAAAAAAAGAAAAAAGGAAACACAATGAAGGATACATTATTTATCCGTTCATTACTTTTTATCTTACGGGAGACATTTTGATCGATACACGCACCTTTTTCACCCTCATAGTTATCCTTCTTCCATGTTAGAACTACGATAACCTACCATTCTAAGCATTTTACATTTTATATATATATATATATATATATACTTTTTTACAATCGTTAGAATTGTATATAATATATATGGTATACTAACTTTATATATATAATATATGATAAATAAAATAATAAATATATATAATTAAATAAATAAAATATATAATATATATATAATATATATTACATATTATATATTATTATATATTATTATATATTATTATATACATATATATATATATATATATATATATATATATATATATATATTTATTATTATTATATATATTTTTTTTATTATTATTTATATTTTATATAAATTTATTTATATTAATATATATATATATATATATATATATATATATATATATATATATATATATATATATATATATATATATATATAATATTTTTATTTATTTTATATATGTATATATTTTTTATTTTTTATTTTATGTTTATATAATAAATCGGCAATGAACTTTCGAGTTCCTAATATCAATTAATAATAATAGTAATAATAATAATAATAATAATAATAAATAATAATAATAATAAAAAAAATAATAATGTATATAAAATATTAACTGTCATATATATAGAGTTGGTATATTTAGATTTGGTATATTAAATATGAAATGTCTTATTTCGAGATGAAAATAATTCGAGTAATCAGATAATTGTAAGATCATAGAATTGTTTATCGTAAGATTTTTTTTATTACATATATTACTAATATTTTATTTTGTATTTTTATTATTAATATTATTATTATTATTTATATTAATTCGTATATATAATAATTATTTTACATATGGTAATATAACACATGTTATATATATATATATATATATTGCATAAGAGAGAACGTTACAACGAAGAACTCAATAGTATTGTTTTTTCGCACCTTCATTTCCATTTGTTCCTTTATTCTTTTTATTCATCCTTTTTTTTGTATTATTTCTCTCATTAATGTCAATTAGATGTTAATTAATTCATCAAATTACAATACACTCTCTCATCGACTCATAACACGATATTATATATGATTCTTTTTTTTCTTTCTTTCTTTCTTTCTTTCTTTCTGTCTTTCTTTCTTTTTTTTTTTTTTTTCTTAACATATCTAATTTATTATAATGAACTCTTCATAATTATTGATATTTTAATTGACATTTCATTTGAAACACTTTAATAATGTCATCGTGTTAGAAAACTATTCAACATAATTATATTATTCAAAATGAATCGTAACAATTGTTTGATAGTATATTATTACGTTATCAATGTTAAAACAAAATCAAAAACTTCATTTAAATATTTATTGACAAATAATTGACTTTTCAATTGACACATTTTTATTATTATTATTATTATTATTATTATTATTGTTACGTTGTTATGGGTTAACATTTGAAATTATATTTGAAAGAAAAATTGTAGGAAATTATATTTATATATATATAATTAATAATTTATATTGATAATAATTTATTATTATTTAATATAATATTTATTATTATTTTCTTCTTCTTATTATTATTATTATTAATATATTTTTTTATTTTATTATACTATATTTTTATTATTATAATATTTAATATTTATTAATATTAATATTATTATTTGTAATTATTTTATTATTATTTATTATATAATTAATTATAAAATAATTAAAATTAATTTATATTTTATAATATATAATTTATTTATTATTATATTAATAGTTAATATTATAATTTAATAATTATTATAATAAACAATAAAACATAACAAAATAAAATAAACTATCATATTATATAATATAATTCCATAAACTAATTAAATTAAATGAAATAAACTAAATTAATAATGAACAAAAAATGAAACGAAATGAAATGAAATGAAAAGAATAAAAAAATAAAAAATAAAGAAGAAGAAAGAGAAAAATTGGGAATTAAAAATAAAATAAGAATAAAAATTAAAAAAAAAAAAGTTCATGCGTGATAAAGATGGATACGCGTTCGTAGCAAGCCCTACTAGCATGCGCGATTTTATTGTTCGATGCCGGAGCATGATAAAAGTTGCAAGGTGTATAATTTTCTCTTGGTTCTCCCTCGCCCTTTCCTTTATATTCCATATACGTAAGGAGGCGTTACCACGAGCAACGCGAATGAAGGAATATGTCAGGGCCTCTTCTGCAAATCCAATCGCATCCTCGAGAATCTCTGGTAAATCGTTAAGACGAAGATAGAAACAACTTATACATATATATAAGTATATATATATATATATATATACATATATATATTTTTTTTTTTTCATTCGATCATGCCAAGATCTCAATTCAGTTATATTTGTTAACATTAAACGTACCGTGACCGGTCAAACGATTATACTTATATTTCTTTTTTTTTTTGCATATGATGTTTTGCAATTTTTTGAATCATATCACTTTTAACACAATTATCGTTGCTATTAAATATTGTTTCGTAATTGTCCATTATCAAGATATTAACTTTGATTTAATATTTAATAGTATTAAAGTTTAACACTTATTTCTCCAATTGTCTTAGTCGAGTCATAAATAACTTCCGTTTTCTTATGAGACAAAGAATGGTGTTTTTTACGACTGATTAGTGAAAGACACCTTTCATGGAGTTTTTTTTTTTTTTGCACTCTTTGCATCTGTTGGACGTACCCATTGGATTTTGTTTCAATATTACCTTTAAAAGGGTTCGGTCAAAGTCGGAAAGACGTTCCTGCACTCGGTTCGTTTTTTTAAGCTCGTATCTCGAGACAATTGGAATTTTACAAAGCAATTTTCTGACTGTCCTATCTGTTATCAAGTCCTGCACCGTATTCGCTGCATATTTTTACAGCTGCCACTTTAGTGCCATTGGCCTTGTTTCAATTCATAAAGCATTGCATGTCGAATATGCACTTTTTTACTATCCATTTGAGAGGTTAAGAAAAACGGTTAAATGTAACATTGATTACATCGAAAAGGTTGACAGAAGACTAAAGTGAATCCTCATTTATACAGTGATATCAAAAATGTGTTTGTCTCGGTGACTTATAGTAGGTAAATACGAAAAATAGATTCTGCATAGCTGTATCGGAAGTTACTTATGATTCAACCTAATGTTTAGTAAATTATAATGATACAGGAAAAAAAATAGAAAAAGTAAGGTTATGTCGTATGTAAATTGAGATAATTGAATTGTAATACACCGCAATCTATTGATAACTTACAGTAATTAGAGATCTAGGTAACCTTTAAATAATAATTCAATTCTAAATAAAGTCATATTATTTATTATATAGTTATAATATACTGTATAATTTATTATAATATTATTATACAATATCTTAATATTATACAATATTATAAAATTTTATAATAAATTATATTTATGTTAATATTATAATAAATATATAATAATAATAATAAAATTATAACTATATATAAATTGTATATAATTTATAATACAGTTATTGTAATGAAGTTACATTATAATTTAGTAAATTATGACAAAACACAAAGTAATATCACAATTACAACGAAATATATAAAATAATAGTATATATCATGATAAAATAGAAAAAGTAAGGTTATGTCGTATATAAATTAAAATAATTGAATTTAAATACGACGCCATCTATTGAAAACTTACAGTACCTACAGACTTAGATAACCTAACTAACTTAACTTATGACTAAACCTATATATTGTAGTATATTACATTATATTTCATTACATATATAGTTGTTTGAAAATAGCTGAAAAATCTAAATAAACTAAATCTATCGATTTATCTATCATCTATAATATAATCTTATTTATTAGATACTTTTTGATTTAATTTTTTCCATTATCAGTTCATCTTCTTTTTTCAAATTACTTCCTGATTCGTCTGATTTGTCATTCCCATTTCTATTTTTATACTTTCAACCATTTCTACGATTTCTGACTGCAAAATCTAAGAAAAGAAAGAAAATAATAAAAAGGAGCAGGAGGAGAAGGAGGAGGAGGAGGAGGAGGAGGATGAGAAGAAAGGGGTGGGGTGGGAGATTCGCAATTTCTTTTGGGGTGGACGCTTATCCGATTGGAAATTGCACAGCAAAAAAACTTGAGATCGTTGCACCCTACATCGTCGTACTACGCTGTGTTGTTAACTCGGTCCAAAATGAACGAGAAAGACGGAGAAAGAAAAGAAGAAAAAAATATAACAAAAAAATAATAATAATAATAATAATAAAGGAAAGAAAAAGATAGAAAAATAAAAAGAGAGACAGGAACGTTCTTCGAATTTATAGTTCTCCGATTGCAGGGAAGAATAGTGGAAAGAACATATATACGAACGTATCTAATCTATGTAGTATGCGTAAGGATAAGATATATATATATATATAGAGAGAGAGAGAGAGAAAGATAGCTACAGATAAAAGATTATTTTTCGTTCGTAGGAAAATGGTACCTACGTTTTCTCGTATCCTTTCACAATTTTTCCAAATCGAACGAAACCCTCCCCTCCCCCTACACTGTTAGGGGAGGGGAGGGGTAGAGAGGTTAGGGGGAAGGGAAGATAACTATTCTTATCGTTTATCGACAAAATGACAATTTGAACTAACATGACCAAATCGAGTTCTCATGCGTTAAAAAAATTTATTTCTATGGGAATTCATTTTTCATTTTTTTTTTGTTTTTCTATATATGTATGTACAACTTGATATATAAAAAAAATTCAGTGTCATATTGTTCGTTTGCAATTAATTTCAAAAATTACTGAATCAATCTTAATGACATTTTGTTTATTTTGTGTCTGTGTTTGTGTGTGTGTGTTTTTTTTTTCAACTTAAAATATAGGATAATTTTTATCGCGTTTATTTTGTATTTTTTATCGCTAATTTAAGGATTTATTATTATTTAGAGGTTATCTAGGTATCTAAGTACTGTATAATTTTTTATTAGATGGCGCCATATTATAATACAATTCAATTATTGGCTATGTTCACGTCATTTGTTTCTTTCTCAGATTTACACATGAAATAACTAACCTTACTTTTTATACTTTTTTTTTCTGTATTATTATTTTATGTATTCTATTTTAATTGTTGTATTATTTTTTGTATTGTGTGTATATATATATATATATATATATATATATATATATATATATATATTTATAAATTTATGTTGTTTAATGTCTAATTAGAATTTCCAGAAATTATTACTGAATATTGATTTGCCAGTATTAAATAGTTTAGAATTGTAGGTGGCACTACTGTATTACAATTCAATTATTTCGATATATTCAGAATTACATGTGACATAACTAACCTTACTTTTTTATATTTTTTTCCTGTATTATTATTTTATACATAAAATAATACATAAATACGTAAAAATATATTACAATATACACATAAATACATTTCATTGTAATTGTGAGTATTATTTTGAAAATTGCTGTAATTTATTAAACAGTTTAGAATGATATTAAATCAACATTAATAAAATCACAGACCGGTGTATCCTGATATATATCTTAATTTATATAAATTATGTGTCACGTTGTTTGTCCGCAATGGACTCCTAAACTACTGAACCGATTTTAATCAAATTTTATACACTGTGTGCAGTTTCATCCAACTTGAAAGATAGAATAGTTAATATCTCAATTTATAATCGCAATATTATTTTATTAATCGCGAATTATTTGTTTATTAAACAAAGAGTCTAACAGATGGCAGTATAAGGTAATTCGTTGACTTAAAGACGTGTGTATCGAACTGATTGTGAGCTACAGCAATGCTTGGCGGGGCACCCCTAGTATATATATATATATATACATGATCAGTAATAAATGTATTAAATAATTATTACGAAAGATTTATCGATTATATGAAATAATCTAGAATATACTGTATAATATCGAACGTAACTCTCTCGCAAAATCTGACGAATCGCCCTCAGAAATAATTGCCAATCTTAAACGAAGATCGCGACCCTTCTTTTGAAATGGGCGTTAACTGTAAAAAAGAGATAGAGATATAGAAAGAGAGAGAGGGAGAATATATATCAACCATCGATTCATAAATCTTCTTATCTTTTTTTTTTGCATACTTACTTTCATAATTCGTAATCCATCTCGTTTTCGTAATCATAAGAAAATTTCAAATTACCAAACACGATTATTACATTATAAAGTAAAAAAAAAAATATATATATATATATATATATATATATATATATATATATACATAATGTACAATTAATTTGCTACTCCATTGATTAATCTCGAATATAATAAATCGAGAACTTGTTTCTACGATCGATCTTAATATGGGGTTTTTCCTTTTTTTATTTTTTTATTTTGTTTTTCTTATGAGAAAGATAAAAAATATACAAGTGCAAAAAAAAAGGAAATAAGTAAAACGGATCAGGTCAATTACAAGTAATTACAACGTTTGTCGTAAATCCATGCGACTTCCAACGAGAATTTACTGCTCGTTTTTACGTCGATAGGAACTGCAACTTTGTATCTTGAAAAAGGTCACGTATATATATATATATATACATGTATACTTACATATATACATATATATATTTTACATGTACATATGTATGTACATGAGTATGTATGTATGAGTGTGGTAAAGATTATAAAGGATACAGTATGAGGGCAAGTTTAAGAAACTCATCTTTAAGAATACGATCTTGACCTCATTCCAATTATCAACACTTTTATTTTTGAATATAGATACAAATAATACGTTTCTATATGTATCCATATTGTACAGTGTCATAATAATCGAATTTATTCAAAATTCTAATAGTTTTTGAAAAATAATAATTAACACTAGATTTACAGACATTACCTGATATATACCTTTTTTTTTTTTTTTTTACTGAAATCCGTCTTTTTGACTGGTATGTAAAAATGCAATTTTGTTTGAAATTATTTATTAAAAAGTTTATACATTTTCATTGACTGTTGTCTTCAATACATTTTTTTACATGTTAACTCAATCTTATAATTGTTCACTTTGATCTACTTGTTTTATAAAATATTAAGAGATGCTTCACCTCCAAAAATCATTTCTTTTACCGACAAAGTTCAGCAGTGAACTGTAAGTATTTGTGATATGAGAAGGTTTGAACTAACTGTAAACAACAAGTGCTAACTTGTTTGCTCATGTATTTACTGGAAAATAGTCGTCATTTGTTTAGTGTTGTTTTTTCTTATTCATTGTTATTTCATTTTGATTATTTTCAGATGTTATATATCTGTATAAATTAACCCGTCAAATGGACGGATTTTCGTAAAAAGAGGTATACCACATCTGTAAATAATAAAATAAAGGTGTTCCAGAGAAAGTTACGAGAAATATATATTCATTGCAGTATATAATTAAAAACCAATATGTAATATTTACAGAATAATGTTTACATGTATAGAATTTTTAAGCATTAAATCGAAAACCCGTCATTTTGACGAATTCCGTAAATCTAGTGTTAATGACATTTTGTTTATTTTATATGTTTTTTTCTCAACTTAGTGTATAAAATAATTTTTATTGCTATTATTTTGTATTATTTATTGCTAATTTAAGGATTTATTATTTATAGGTTATCCAGGTCTTTAGGTACTGTAAGTGTTTAATAGGTGGTGCTGTATTATAACTCAATTATTTCAATTTACATACGACCTAACCGTACTTTTTATATTTTTTTGTGCGTATTATTATTTTATATATTTCATTCTAATTGTAGTATTATTTTATGTGTTATTATAATTTACTAAATAACTAAGAAATATATTAAATCAATATTTTATAACAAAACCACAGCAACGCATGACCGAATCGTTTTTATAATTAAACCTTATTATTATAATTAAAAACCAATGTGTAATATTTACAGAATAATGTTTACATGTCTACAATTTTGAAGCATTAAATCGAAAACCCGTCATTTTGACGAGTTCCGTAAATCTAGTGTTAAAGTGTCAATTATTATTGTTACCGGTTGTATATCATTTTCTTCATTTTGTTTCTTTTTTTACATAACATTAATGTACTCATTCGTTACGGTGATAAGAAAGCAAATGCATTGAGATTAATTTAAATGACGTCATTGAAAGATTTATGGTAAAATAAGAATGAAGAATAGAATGTTGAGAAAGAAGAAGATGATGATGAATAATAAGAAGGTTGTGTAAACATGCAGTATCTCGTTCAAACAACTACGAAGATCTCATCTTGATAACATAACTCCCAAACATCCTTAAAAATTAAGTAAAAAAAAAACAAAAAAATAAAAGAGAGACCCAGTAACGTCATAAACCACGAGGTACAACTAGTATAATCGCTTGAAAAAATACAAAAATTTTTTTAAAGAAAACTACTGCGTCGAATGTTTCAATTTTTTAAGGAGATACTCTTGAATATGTAATGAATATATGATTAAATTTTGGGAGCAAAAAATTAAAAATTAAGCGAGTTATTCGCAATCTTCCAAGTCCCCGCCACTGCTGTAGTTATGGCGACCTTTACAGTGCATAAAATCAAAAACACCAAAAAGTTGATTAAATTAGAAGCAATTTCCCGTACCATGAACCTCGGTCGAAAATTGAAATTGAACAAAATGACGGAGTTTGAAAAAAAAAAATGTTTCAAATTTCCTCGCCAAAATTTGATGATTTTTGGGCCCTGTCAAAATTACATTTTTTCATTCGATCGATAAACTGGACGGTTTCATGGTTTGCAAAAATATATATAAAAGAAGTTGCAACAAGAATCAAATCGATCGGATGATTTGTCTTCGAGTTGTAACTGTAGCAAATTTTGGAAAATGTATTTAGGAGGGCCGAAAAGTAATGTCGTTACTACGCACGTCAAATTTTGATATTAATATTTCAATCAAAAAAAAAAAACCGATTGATGATTTTTATCGTTACGATATTAAAAAAAATTTGCATACCAGATAGAAAAAGGTTTAGTTGACACAACGTGATTAATTAATTTAATATAAATAATTATAATGATTGATTAATAATAAAAACGTTTTTGTTTGCAAAAATTTACTCGTTCAAATTTTGAGGTTAAAAAGCAACATTACTTTACAGTTCACCTAAATAGTTTCGATGTTTAATATTCTAAATCGATTTTAAAAGTAGGGCGTGAGAAAATCGAATATAAAAAAAGAAAAAAGTATTATGAGATAAAAAATAAAAATAAAAATATATATGAGATAAAAATAAAAAAAGAGAGAAAGAAATATAAGGAATTAGTATGAGGAAGAGGATATGATCTAACGTAAGAAACAATAAAATGTTAATGAATAGAACGTATATATATATATATATAGGAAACAGGAATAGCTGCTTTTCATTTCACCATTTATAGGATCAGAGAAAAATCATGATAGATCACGATTGATAGATCTTCGAGTATATTCCGCATAGTAGAATTGACAAGTAATGAAAAATAAGAAAGAAATAAGAGAGAAAAAATAAAAAATAAATAAAAAAAAAGTAAAAAGAAAAAAAAACACAAAGAACTTTTACGAATAAAATACTAAAAAGGGAAAGGAAAGAAGAAGAAGAAGAAATATCCTTCGTTTTATGAATACTTTCAACCTTTCTTCAACGAGAGAGCAAGGAGGAATTCAGGTCTGTTGATTCCAATAAAAAAAAAAACAAACAAACAAACAAACAAAACAAACGTTTTGATTTATTCGATAGCGTCTTTCAAACGTGTCAATGTAACAAAATCTTACATTGTAAAAATTCGAAGGATTAAATAATGAATGTGAATAAGAAAATAATTGCTGATACAGGAAGTTAATTAATTTAAAAAGTTTAGTAGATAGATAGTGTAAAGATAAAAAAAAAATACACTACAGTTGTTTGAATTCGATTTTTTTTTTTTTTGAATGATTTCGCGTTTATTGTGATTTATTTAATAATATTGATGAAAAAAGAAAAAAAGAAAAGAAAGTTTTGTCAACCTCTGAATTTCAAGGGGTTGAATGAAGTGTAACCCTTCTTTTTCAAATATTTTATTAATTTAAGTCTTTTTACATTTTTTTTTTTAATTAAACATTAATTATTTAACATTAATCATGTTTCTCATTGTAAAAATTTATTATGATGACATAAAGAAAAAAATGTGAGGAATATTGAATTGTTAATTTAATTATTACATAAGATATATATATATTATTATATTATATTGTTAAATTTATATTATTATTATTATTATATTTATATTAATATTTAATTTATATTATTATTATTATATTATTATTATTCTTATTATATTTATATTAATATTTAATTTACATTATTATTATTATATTATTATTATATTTATATTAATATTATATTTACATTATTATATTTACATTATTATATTATATTATTATTATTATTATATTTAATATTAATATTATTATTATATTTACATTATTATATTATTATTATTATATTTATATTATTATTATTATATTAATATTTATTTATATTATTATTATATTATATTATATATAAGAAAAACAATAATTACTAAAATAAAAGATATATTAAGGAAACATAATATGTAATAATATTATTATATTTAAAACTGTAGTATATGTGATACAATTTTTATTATTTTTCGTGACTGCCAGGATTCGAACCCACGATGATAAACTGCATCTTCGAGCCTGTTACTCTAGCACCGAGCCACGAAACCGATTATAAAAAACATAATAATTACTAAAATAAAAGATATATATATATAAGAAATATAATAAATAAAATATGATATATATGTATATAAAAAATATAATAAATAATAAAATAAGATATATATATATAGTATATATAAGAAATATATTAGGTTATTAACAATGAAATATCTGATTACTCGGATTATTTTCATCTCGAGATCAGACATTTCATATTTAATGACCTGAATAATAAATAAGAAAATAATTTAATAAAATATTCAATAGGAAGAAAAAAGAAAAAAGGAAAAGAAAGAAGAAAAAATGTGAGAGAGAAAGAGAGACAGAAAATAGATGATACATTTTTCTTTCCGTTTCCTTCTCCTCTTTCACCTAGTTTTTTTATTCCTTTTCTTTTCTATTTCTTTTCTATTTCTTTTCTTTTCTTTTCATTTCTTTTTCTTTTTCTTTTTTTTTTTTTTTTCATCTAACGATCAGTCGTCAGTTTTCCCTTTTCACCAAGTGAAAAAGAAATTCGCACGTACCTTTTAATAATCTCGTTAGTTGCGATCGGAGAAAGGTAGTACGAGAAGTAAATTGAATCATCGTATAAAGTCGTACACGAACACGAACGTAATTATCCTATTTTACCGTGGATCGCGTTGTAATTACGTTAGTTTGCGATCGAGCCTCGTTATTTTACGTGACACTTTCTTTTTCTATCCTTTTCTTTATTATTTGTTTGGTTTTTTTTTTTGTTTTTTGTTTCCTTTTATCCTTTCTTATCGATTTCTTCCTTCCATTCTTTTTAAGGGGCAAGCAGCACCACTGATACGAAATTTTGGAAAAAAAATCGTATTTTTTTTTTTTTACTTTTTTTTCATATTTTGATAGTCTGTATTTTTAAAAATAACATACTCAAATTTTAAGTACATATCTCAAATAGTTTTTGAGTTACACACACACACACACAGTCATCTAATATTTCTTGATTTACAACGATCTTAATCACTAACTTTAAATAATTAATTTAATGTATTATAATTAATATTTTTTAATAAAGTTCATTAAATAAAATATTTATTTTTATAAATTATATATATTTATTATTTTAATTTTTATTTATTTATTATTTTTATTATTATTATTTTTTTCTTTTCTTTTTTTTTATATATATAGTATTATTCACATAATTGTTTATTCAATAATATTATTTTCTATTCGTAAAAATTGTTATATCGTTTCCATTTAAACATACAATTCTATTTTAAGTATAATATCAATCATGGGTTAATATAAAATCGACAAATGTTTTTATCGACTTTATTTGTCGTAAATTCTAACAACCAATGATTAACTTCGTAGAATTATAAAATTATATATAGATAAACGAATGTTTAATCATTCTTACTATTATTTCCTTCTTGAGTAATAGATTTTTCCTTTTTCTTTTCTTTTTTTCTTTTTTTTTTTATTCTATTTCTTTTTTTCTTCTCATTTGGACATTCGTTATTTCTTCTATGGGAAATTTTCTTTATATAGTAATCGATAGATCACAGATTTATGCAATTTATTTTGTTGTTTTGTTTTTTCCTTTCCTTTTCTTTTCTTTTCTGTTCATAGTTGATCAGTCATCGATTCGAATCGTTCTAATTTCATGATCCTATGTATATCAATTTATTTCACCGTAATTTTGCCGTCATTCAACTCGAGACATATTCGTCTTGGTTCTTTTTTTTCTTGTTTTTTTTTTTCTTTTTTTTTTTTCTTCTTTCCTAAGGCAGTTTAACTTTACTCTCAGTAATACAAAACTATTCCGTTAAATTATCTGTAATCTATCCTATATATTCCACTTATGTATCTTATACACGGCTACTTATAAACGATTTTATCATTAAAAAGATCTAAATCCTTTCTTTTTTTTTTTTTTTTTGATTAGTATCGTTTTGACAAAACTCAATTGTGTCATTGCATTCCAAAGTAGTTTGAACTATTAGTTTGACATCTAAGTAAAATTGCGGATTTTTTAAGGAAAATAATTGGTTAAATCTGCAATTACTTAGATGTCAATCCAATCATTCGCAATATATATATATATATATATATATATATATATATATATATATATATATATATATTATTTTTTATTTATTATCTTCTTCGATCCTTTAATCGGATCTGGCGAGTACGGTGGGTGACAAAGTGTTTCCAGGTTCAGTTCCTGTAGTTTAAGTAACGTCGATCATGCAACGTGTGGTCGAGCGTTCTCCTGCAGGAGGATTGGTCTGTCCCTGTTGACCAATCTCGGCTGCTTAATTTGCAGCTGCCTCATCATTTCTTCTAACTGTTCATAGTAAAGGTCCGCCGTTATCGATTGCCCAGGTCTCATAAAACTATAGTGTATAACACCCGCGCTGGACCACCAAACAGACACCATTAGTTTTGTTTGGGTGTATACTCAGCTTTGGGGTGTGTTTTGGCGCTTCATCTTTGTCCAATCATTGTGCCGAACGCTTGCGATTATCAAAAAGTATCCGCTTTTCATCGCACGTGACTATCCGATGCAAAAATGGATCGCCTTTTAGTCTTGATACCAAAGAACAGCAGGTCTCGAAGCGGTTCTGTTGCTGACGCTTGCTCAACTCATGTAGAGCCCACCTATTCAGCTTCTTTACTTTTCCGATTGCTTTCAGATGACTTAATATTGTTGGGATGTTAATTTCAAACCTTGCTGCTAGTCCACGTGTCGTTTCAGATGGATTTGCTTCCACTACAGCTTTCAGTTGGTCGTCATCCACCTTGCTCTTGGGCCATCTGCGTGGTTCATTTTGAAGATCAAAATCTCCAGATTGGAATTTTGTGAACCATCGAAATACAGTACATTCGTTAGCCACATCCTTGCCGAACACTTCGTTAACATTTCGGCTTTCCTTCGTTGCATCGGAGACATCTGATATCAAACTTGAGGCTTTAGGTAATCAGACATTTCATACTTAATGACTTAATATTGAAATTGAGTTGAATTATTTTGTGTCGTCTTCTGAAGAAATAATGGAGACAAATTAGGTTATCTTCTACAGAAAAAAAAATGTCATTTATACATCTTTTTGTTTAAGGAAAAATTAAGGTTCCTATTTAGAGCTGGGAGGACGGAAATCAAATTCATTTTGTTGAAGGGAGATGTAAAATTTAAGAAACTTATGTTTTATCTTGATTTTCGTTTCTATTTAAATCAAACTAATTGTGAGTCACTACGATTATCTTATAAATTCGATAAATTTTCATTGGAAACAATCAAACCAATAAATTATTGTCTTCCTCTTTTATTTTATTTTTTTTTCTTTCTGCTAATTCGGCCAAACACGAGTCTCACCTCGTGCCTCAGCAAAGTAACCGTTCATTTCGCAATGACTTGATCAATAAAGATGATACCTAGATAGATTAAAGAAGAATGAAAAGAAACAAGCCAAGAGAGACAGAGAGAGAGAGAGGGAGAGGAAGAGAGAAAGAACCTGACTCGACCGGTGGGCCCATTTTGGGTCTGCAGGCATTTACGATTTTATCAAATTCTTGATGTTCAACGTCATTTGATGATCGTGACAAAATGTTAAATTAAATAAAAGTATTTTTTTTTTCACAAGGTCATAAGGTACAATATAATAAAAAAAAAATAAATAAATCAAAATACGTTTTTTTTTTTACAATGAAACAACATATTTTTTATCATTAAAAAACAAAAAGAAAATATTTATGTAGATTTATTTAATTGAGATACTATATATATATATATATTTGTTTACAACAGTATTAATCGAACAAACAAACAATGTCACGAAAAATTCCATAATCTTTTAGTGTTTCATCTTTCTCTGTTTGAAATACCAGCAAGTTAAAAGTCTGGTTGGTGAGAGGTAACCAAATGATTATTGAAAGTTCAGTTTTAGGTTCCTCCTTTCGCTATCTTTTACAAAGATAAGTTAAATATAGTTAATATAAAATGATTATTATATAATATTTTATGTAAAATTTTTTAATATAACTAATATTTATTATATTATATTATTATATATAGTTTTATATTATTAATATAGATATATATATATATATAATAAAACTATTAAATATAATATTATTATTATATTATACTATTTTATATTAAATTTAATATAACAAATATTTATTATATTATTATATAATATAATATTAATGTAAGTAAAATAACTATTTTATTTAAAACTATTACTTATATACTATTTTATATTAACTATATTTGCATATTAGGGTGGGTCAAAAAAATCAATTATTTTTTTTGTTTACAAGTGCTACAGAAAAATGGGTTACATCAGGGTTACGTCAGAGTGCGACGTGCAGGTCGAATCCGACACTTCTCTGGGTAACGGACCCAGGGAGCCTTTGGAAGGTTTTTCCTCCTGACGAAACAAAAAAAAAGGGTTGCATCAGAGTTGCGTCAGGGTTGCGTCCTGGTACGTAAATGAGCCTCGTAAACGAGCCCCGTAAACGAGCCCCGCAAACAAGCCTCGTAAAAGAGCCCCGTAAACGAGCCCCGTAAACAAGCCTCGTAAAAGAGCCCCGTAAACGAGCCCCGTAAACAAGCCTCGTAAACGAGCCTAGTAAAAGAGCCTCGTAAAAGAGCCTCGTAAAAAAGCCTCGTAAACGAGCCTAGTAAAAGAGCCTCGTAAAAGAGCCTCGTAAACGAGCCTCGTAAACGAGCCTCGTAAAAGAGCCCCGTAAACGAGCCCCGTAAACGAGAGTCGTAAACGAGCCTAGTAAAAGAGTCTCGTAAACGAGCCTCGTAAAAGAACCTCGTAAACGAGCCTCTTAAAGAAGCCTCGTAAAAGAGCCTAAAAAATATTTGAGATATGCTCTTGAAATTTGAGTATATTATTTTTAAATGTATAGTCTATCGAAATATGCAAAAAAAGAAAGTGGTGTCTTTTAAATAGCGCCCGTGTTTTGTTAATTTTTACTAATTGCAAAAAAAAAAAAAAGATTGATAAATTCTTTGATTTATTTTTCCTTCAAACTTTTCAAATTAACCACGCGAAAACAACAACTTTAACGATACTTTTACTTAGTCTTATTAAACCGACTCATCGTGATCAAGAATTCTACGATGTTTATAAAAAGAAAAAATGTGTAGATACTTATCGTTAAAATGGTGAAATCGTGATTTGTATATATATATATATATATAATTGTATGTAACATATACACATAAGTAAAGACATTACTTTTACTTCCTGAACTCTTCTACACATTTCTATACACACACACACACATACACAGACACATTAAAAATCCACGAAGTTTTGTAATTTTGAATTAGACAGGTAATTACAATACTCACGAATTGTTGTTGTCCATTTTGAAATTGTATAAAATACAGATGAAAAAAAAAATAAGGAAAAGGAATATCTCGAGTGGACGGACGTTCCACAAGTATAATCTCGAAAAAGAATAGATTTGTATAGATGAATGATGTATGTCAAAGATCAACGTCTACAAAATAAGTTACGTCAGATTTTTGTACATTTCACATGAAGAATAGTCAAACCAATCCTCATAATTGCAATAAAATAAGCAACCGGTGGTATACGTAATATTACATGGTATATAAATACGCAAGAATGACATCAAAAATTAACATTTTCAATGTTTCAAATCTTTAAAACATTTATATGAAGATTTTAATAATATTTTAACATAAATATCATTTAATATTATAAATCCAAAATTTATATATATATATATATATATATATATATATTATATTAACTATACCATTTTATTTATATATATATTTTATCTAATTATATTTAATATAATATAGTATATTAACTGTGTGTACTATTTCATTTATTTATATTTCATTTAATATAATTTAATATATAATATTATTAAATATAATTAATAAATATAAATATAATTATTAATAATAATATAATTAAATATAATTTAATATAATATATTATATATATATTAACTATACTATTTTATTTATTAATATTTCATTTAATATAATTTAATATAATATATTATATATTGAATATAATATAGTATATTAACTATACTTTTATATATATATATATATATATATATATATATATATATATATATATATATATATATATATATATATGTATATTTCATTTAACATAATTATATTTAATTATAATATGTTATATTAACTATACTATTTTATTTATTAATATTTCATTTAATATAATTTAATATAATAATAGTATATATTGAATATAATATATAGTATATTAACTATACTATTTTATTTATATAATTATATTTAATTATAATATATCATATTAACTATACAATGAAATTTATTAATATTATATTGAATTATATTTAAATAAAATATCTTACATTAACTATACTACTTATACTATTATATATACTATTTTTGTTTTTAATTTTTGATTTGTAAAAAAGTCGTCAAATTGTGTCCTCTTTTTATCTTGGTTGTATATTCTTCTTCGACCTTTACAAAAAAAAAATAAAGAAAAAAAAAAGTAAAAGAAAAAAATAAATGAAAAAGAAAGAGAAACGTATAATATATAATACATCTTCACGTAATGTCCTGCAGAAATTCAGGAAGCAAACTATACATCCATTATTCAGATGGTGATCCGTTATCTCTACACATCATCGGAACCTTCGACGACATCATTCACGGCCTTGAATAGATGTTAAACGTTTCTTATTTCCGACGCAATTTGTATCTTTCGTTTCTTTGCTGTGACCTTTTTCACCTAAATACTCGTTCGTTCCTTTCAATAGGTCTTTCATCAACGATAAACCTTTTATGGTTTTACTTTGTGCATCCATAAACTTGACCTTCCTAGTAATTAAACTTTCTATCTTATTACCAATGTTGACATTGTGATAATACATTTTTAATTCAAAAAAAAAATAATAATAACTTTTTTATATTAAATGATTCATAATTTGATTACAAAATAATAATTAAATTAATTAAAAGTTATTATATTATTAATTTAAAATATATATTCCAAATTGTATGTGTTGTAATTATTATGACAATTGATTTAAAAAAAAAACACAAAATATTGAAATAATTTATTTAATATTATAATAAAAATAATTGTATAATTAATTTTGTCAATTTTGTGACTTATTACAATTATTGATTTTTCAATAGATTATATTTCTTTTATAAAAATTTGAAATCGATTAAAGTTTTCTACCTTATCAACAACAAATAGTAATCTTTTAGTGCAGTTTTCTATCTTACCAAAAAACAGATAATTATTACCAATACTTTGTTAGTACATATTTATTACTACATATTGTATACAATTATTTAGTTAGTACAATATTTTATAGTGCAGTTTCCTACCTTATCAAGTCAGATAGTAATATTGTAAGAAGAAAATTAATTTATCGACCGAGTTAATCTAACCATGTAAGAGATATCAATATTTAATTATTAAATTAAAATATGATCTTTCATTTATGTAAATCAATGCATACATCATCATAACGTATTTTAGATATTTAATTATTATCTATAATCACTCATAACAAATTTGTAAAATAAATGAAGAAAAAAAAAGGTGTTTGTTATCGGTTGACACATGTTGACGCCATTTTTGTTCGGATCATCGGCCACGTCTTAACTTCATAGCCGAGGTTTCTTGTTTAGATCTAATACTGGATTTTATTCGTTGAATTTAATAATATATATATAAAATACAGTGAATATATTCTTAAAAAACATCAAAAATGGTACGTTTTAAATATCTCACTTTTAATATTGTAAATATATTATTGAAATAATATCGATAAACACCTGTAGAAGACAAGTGTATCGACTTCAGTACATCTTTCTAACACTCGACACGTCAAAACATTTATTGTTACATATTATAAAATATATTTATAAATGAACAAAGATCTAATAATATATTTACAATAAATCTAATCAAGATTAAGTGTTAAATTACTGAATCAAAAATTATATCTTAAGTAAGAACAAGGACAATCATCAGTATGTCACTTTTGCAGCCTTTGAGGTTAGATATTAAAAGAAAATTGACGGCCAGGTCAGATAGAGTTAAATGTGTAGATCTTCATCCAAAAGAACCATGGATGTTGTGTTCCTTATATCAAGGCAATGTTAACATTTGGAATCATGAAACTCAAACGCTTGTTAAGACATTTGAAGTATGCGACTTGCCAGTTCGTGCAGCTAAGTTTGTACCACGCAAGAATTGGGTTGTCACAGGATCTGATGATATGCAGATTAGAGTATTCAATTATAATACTTTAGAACGTGTACATTCTTTTGAAGCACATAGTGATTATGTCAGATGCATAGCAGTGCATCCAACTCAGCCATTTATCTTAACCAGCAGTGGTAAGCACAAACGTTATAATTACATTATTCATTCTAATTTTCTATATTTGATTGAACAATTGTTTTAATCTGTTTAATTTTTATTTGTAAAAGATGACATGTCAATTAAATTATGGAATTGGGAAAAATCTTGGATAAGTCAACAAATTTTTGAAGGACACACGCATTACGTCATGCAAATTGTGTTTAATCCAAAAGACAATAATACATTTGCTAGTGCATCATTGGACAGAACGGTTAAAGTATGGCAATTAGGATCATCCACTGCTAATTTCACACTGGAGGGTCATGAGAAAGGTGTCAATTGTGTGGATTATTATCACGGTGGTGATAAACCTTATTTAATGTCAGGAGCGGATGACAAATATGTCAAAATTTGGGATTATCAAAATAAAACTTGTGTTCAAACATTGGAAGGCCATACACAAAATATCTCAGCAGTTTGTTTCCATCCAGAATTACCTATCGTTTTAACTGGTTCTGAAGATGGTACTGTTAGAATATGGCATGCTGGAACGTACAGACTGGAATCCTCTCTTAATTATGGTTTTGAAAGAGTTTGGACTATTGCTTGCATGCGAGGCTCAAACAACGTTGCTATAGGTTATGATGAAGGAAGTGTCATGGTAAAAGTTGGTAGAGAAGAACCAGCTGTTTCTATGGATTCATTAGGTGGAAAAATTGTATGGGCTAAACACAGTGAAATTCAACAAGTTAATTTAAAAGCATTAGGAGAAGAAGCTCAAGATGGTGAACGTTTACCATTAGCTGTCAAAGATATGGGTGCTTGTGAAATCTATCCTCAAACTATTCAGCATAATCCAAATGGAAGATTTTTAGTAGTTTGTGGAGATGGAGAATATATAATTTATACTTCTATGGCATTGAGAAATAAAGCTTTTGGACAAGCGTCAGAATTTGTTTGGGCAGCTGATTCAAGTCAGTATGCTGTAAGGGAAAGTACTACGTCTGTCAAAGTCTTTAAAAATTTCAAAGAGAAGAAAAATTTTAAACCAGACTTTGGTGCTGATGGTAAATATATTTATCTCTCTTTCTATTTTTATAATAAAATAATAGGTTATTCTGAATATTTCTTCCTTTATTTTTGGTGATAGGTTGAACATAAGTTAACTTTATCTTATTAAGTTAATGTTATTATAATATATAATATTTATTATATATAATTATCATATCTAACCTATAATAATATATATTATATTAGGTTATTATATTAATAACCTATATAACCTACTAACCTATATTAATACCTATAATAATATAATATAATATATATTATTATAGGTTAAGTGATAATATTATGGTACCTATATTATGGTATTATTTTTACATATATAGTATTATGGTACTAATATTATAGTAACCTATATTAATATAATAACCTAATATAATATATATTAATATAGGTTAGGTGATATAATATAGGTTATTTATAATATTATATGTAATATTTATTACATTATATTATATATAATATTATTATAAGTTAAAAATTATATCACACACATGCATAATATACTTTTTTTTGTATTTAACCTTATTTTACTAAATAATATCAATTCTACTCCATTTTACCTTTTTCTATACTTCAAGTTATTCAACTTAAAAAATATTCTGCCCGTAGAATTATTAAAAATAAGAAAAAACTTTTGTATCTTAATATTGTTAAAACATAACCTCTTTCTACATAAAATATTTGTACTTATTGCAGGCATATTTGGAGGATATTTACTTGGAGTATCATCTGGATCTGGTTTATCTTTCTTTGATTGGGACACATTAAAATTAATTAGACGTATTGATATTCAACCTACACATGTTTATTGGGCTGAAAATGCTTCTCTTTTGGCATTAGCTACCTCAGATCAATATTTCATTTTAAAGTATCATGCTGATGCTGTTGCTAATGCAGCTGAGAATGCTGAGGATATAGAAGATGCATTTGAGGTAAAGATATTTATCTTATTTTAATCTTATTACAATAGATACATTATATTCTATAACAAATGATCTTTTTATTTTAGATGGTAGCAGAAATGACGGAAGTAGTAAAAACAGGTCTATGGGTTGGTGATTGTTTTATCTATACGAATAGTGTTAATAGAATAAACTACTTTGTTGGTGGAGAAGTAGTCACAGTTTTTCATCTAGATAGGCCAATGTATTTACTTGGTTATGTACCAAGAGATAATAGATTGTATTTATGTGATAAAGAACTATCCGTTGTCTCTTATTCTTTATTACTGTCTGTATTAGAATATCAAACAGCTGTTATGCGAAAAGATTTTGAAACTGCTGACAGAGTCTTGCCAACTGTACCTAAAGAACATCGTACAAGAGTAGCACACTTCTTAGAAAAACAGGTTTGTTTGTACAAAATATAATATAATAATGAAATATAATGTCAAAATAAAATACAATTTTTTATAATGATTTAACAGGGATTCAAAGAACAAGCTTTGGCTGTCTCAACTGATCCAGATCACAGGTTTGAATTAGCATTGGCATTGGGAGATTTGACAACAGCACATTCCCTTGCTAAAGAAGCAAATAGTCAACAAAAGTGGCGACAATTGGCATCTTTAGCAACGCAAAAAGGAAAACTATGCTTAGCTCAAGAATGTTTACATCAAGCTCAAGACTTTGGTGGTTTACTTTTGTTAGCAACTAGTACTGGAAATGCAAGCATGATTCAAAAACTTGGCGCTGATGCTGATGAAATGGGCAAAAACAATATCTCATTTTTATCAAATTTCATACTTGGAGATATTGACAAATGTATTGAAATTCTTTTGAAGACAAACAAAATCCCAGAAGCTGCTTTCTTCGCTAGAACTTATGCACCGAGTAAAATATCATCAATTGTTCAATTGTGGAAAGAAAAATTATCAGCGGTTAGTGAAAAAGCTGGACAGAGTTTAGCTGATCCAGAACAATATGAAAATCTATTTCCTGGATATAGAGAAGCATTGAAAGTTGAACAATTCTTGAGAGAAGAGAATAAAAGAAAAATTCCTGCATCCATGTTCCCAACAATACAGGTAAAAATGATCAATTTATTCGTAAGATATGTTTACGATACATGAATACAATTTGATTACAGCCGAACATTGACCGTAAACCAATAGAAGAAATGTTGGCAGCTGAAGCAGCAGGAAAATTCAATTATACTGTAAATCCTGGTACCAGTACCGTAGAACCTGAAACTACGCAACAATCACAGGAAGATTTACTCAACAGATTACAAAATATTGAGATTACAGCTAAACCAAGTTTAGCAAAAAGTGTAGTTCCAGAAAAGGTGATCAAAACAAGCAATTCCAGGCCATTGACTGTTGACGATGATGATCTGGATCTTGATCTTGAACTCGATGATACGATCGATTATACTGTGAGCAATAATCTTGAATCTTCTTGAAAATGTTTCCATGTTTTTTTTTTTTTTACAGCTTATACAGTTCTTCCTTTTATTTAACTCAAAATACTTCTCCTGCATGTTACTTTCCTTATATTTGATTTATATTTTTTGCACGCTGACACACCACAAATAGACGAATTTAATTAAAATGTAAGTTTAATGGCACGTCACAACAACACCATTTGTAAGTTTTAGGATTTAGTTTTAATTAAAAAAAAAAGAAAAGATAGTAGATAATTGTCGAGAAGAATTTAACCAAACTGTAAAGAAATGGGTGACCTGATGTTAGAAGTAATGAAATCTGCTGTATCATATGTAGATCTATCTTTACAGGTGGTCGCAAGTAAAAAGAATCGTTGCATACTGAGCACAATGCTAATCCTATTTGTAAGCGTGACACAAATGATTCGTCTTGCGATAGGTTCGTGGTAATAAACGTCATTCTTCGAGGAATTAGTAATACCATACAGGAAATAAGTTGAACTTGTATATACAGAATATATATATATATATATATGATGTGAGATAGTAAACTAAAACATAATTATTACAAAAATAATAGAAAGATTAAAAGAAAACAAATTTAATAATTAATAAATAATAGTAGTTAGTAAAAATTTACAGAAAATGTTATGAGGAAAGTGTAATCTGTGTTAAATACTTTTCTTTGGTACTGTACACATATAGTATATATATACAGATCTGTCATGTATATATATTATTATTATTTATGTTATATTTATTTTATTAACAGTGCCACACAAGAGTAGGAAATTTTAAGAATCAGTAGCAAATCATTAAGGTCCGCAACTCGTAACCGATATCGTTTACCCCACGAGCCAGTCACGCTGTATTTTGTTTACAACCTTGTTGCCATAACATTTGCCTTGGGGAGTCGGTTCGGATAGCTTCTACGTTATGGTTACTTCAGCAAGTTCCTCGGTTTTGTCACGCTCTGCTTCTCTCTTCTACAATCAATCATTTCCTCTTCTTCTTCTTCTTCTTCTTCTTCTTCCTCTTCCTCTTTTTCTGTATATTCTTTTAACAAACTTCTCCATAAAATAACATAATTTATATTATCATTCGTTTAAAAGCAAAAATATTTATTTTACGTTCATTAATATTTTTTTGTTTTTTTTTTTGAATTTATTTTAGAAATTTTATTACAAAATGTACAGTAATAGAGTTTTATACAGTATAATATACAGTGGGTGTAGAAAGTATTCGTATTTAATATTATTTATGAATTTGTTTTTTTAGAAATTTTATTACAAAAAGTATATACAGTGGGTGTTGTAAAAAGTATTCGTATTTATTTAATATTATTTTTAAATTTGTTTTTTTATAAATTTTATTACAGAAAGTATATACTGTGGGTGTAAAAAGTATTCGTACTTAATATTATTTTTGAATTTGTTTTTTAGAAATTTTATTACAGAAAGTATATACAGTGAGTGTTGTAAAAAGTATTCGTACTTATTTAATATTATTTTTGAATTTGTTCTAGAAATTTTATAACAGAAAGTACAGTAATAGAGTTTTATACAGTATAATATACAGTGGGTGTAGAAAGTATTTGTATTTAATATTATTTTTGAATTTGTCTTTTTAGAAATTTTATTACAGAAAGTATATACAGTGGGTGTTGTAAAAAGTATTCGTACTTATTTAATATTATTTTTGAATTTGTTTTAGAAATTTTATTACAGAAAGTATATACAGTGAGTGTTGTAAAAAGTATCTGTACTTATTTAATATTATTTTTGAATTTGTTTTAGAAATTTTATAACAGAAAGTACAGTAATACAGTTTTATACAGTATAATATACAGTGGCTGTAAAAAGTATTCGTATTTAATATTTTTTTTGAATTTGTTTTTTAAAAATTTTATTACAGAAAGTATATACAGTGGGTATAGAAAGTATTTATACAGCTATCAATTTGAAATAAAATGTTGTGAAATTGTAGTTTATTTATTTTTACTAATAATTAGTAATTTTTTTTTATAAACAAATATATTATACATGTATAATAAAATTACATACATTAATAATACATGTTAAACAATATTAATACATGTTACATATATATTATACATACATAACATACATTATACATTAATATGTATAATCATACATGTTCACACATACATGTTCTTTACAGTTTCTACAATAGGTACAATGAAACAAAAAATAATATTTTTGAATAAATTATTTATACAGTTTTTTATTTTGAACTATTTACAAGAGAATTCATACATAAACCATAATATAAACACATCACACACACACACACATAATTACTTTCCAGTTATAATTGACCTCATCAGTATGTTTGTAACCCTCGGCATCAGTTGAGTTCAAAATTTTTTAAGATCGAAAATTATTGTTGGAAAATGGAACAAAAACGTGTGCAAACAACGATAGAAGAAAGATAAATGATTATTTATTTACATAATCAATGTAAATGTTTATTAGAAATATCGCGAATTCTAAACAGACCTTGATCTACTGTACAAAGTATCATTGATAGGTATGGATTAAGAAAGAAACTGTAAAATAACTCAAGAAATGGACGTCCACGGAAAATTAATCGGTACACTGGACGAGTTATCACAAGTATGATAAAACAGAATCTAAAGATGAGTGCTATCAAAATAGTCGAACATCTTAAAAATAATTGAAATATTGATACATCCGCTAGTACTGTAGGTAATTTTGTTGCGAAATGAAGGGGTATCATGGTCATGCCCAAACCAACTGCACTCATGCAGTCCCAAAACAAGTACAGAACCTTCACCGTGTTTCACTGTGGGTCGCAAGTTTTCTGGTTTTAGCTGTTCATTTGTTTTGTCCTCCATACAGTGCAGTGTCCATCAGATTTTGTTTCGTTACATCTATTGTAGAGACTTTCAAGGAATATGTATAAATTTCATCGTTTATAAAAACAACAATTTAACAACATTTTATTTCAAATTGATCAGTGTACGAATACTTTCTACAACCACTGTGTATAATTGTTACATATACAATAATTCTATGTATACATTTATAAATGAAATATATTTATGATTTCAGGGTGTGAATTTGGAAGATGAGGATCTTTTGGAAGAAGATTAGCCGATAAATCAGAAAACGTTAAACGTATCTATTACACAAACGACAATTTCATTCCCCCTTCCATCAGTCATTCCCCAAAGAATCTAAAAGATTTCTTTAGAAACAAAGTATTACAAGAAAACAAAAACAAAAAAAATCTATTGAATTTATATTGAAATCGCATCAATTTGAAAATTTAAATAACGCAAGACTGCGATTGCTTAATAATGCATATACGTATATAACATAATACATATACGAATGAACGAATATACGTATTGGTATATCGAATTTTAAATGTATTGTTAATATAAGTATAAGTACAATTAATTGTACAGTAAAATTTCGATCGTGTTTCTCTTTTTGTACTAACAATTTAAATTTCATATAAAACGGATTTTTACATGAATTAATCCGTAATGAAATGATGAAAAAAAAACAATTGGAAATACACGATAAAAAAAATAAATAAATAAATAAATATAAGTTACATAATAAAATATATTATGTCTCTTTTTTGAAAGAGACTTATATATATATATATAAAAAAGAAATGATTTTAACGTTACTTTTATATAGGAAATAAATGGATACATATAACAATATATATATATATATATAAATTATATAAAACAAAATAATAACAAAAATTGAAATGATTATAAATTGAAAATACATCATTCGATTTACATATTATATTAACGTAGATTAAATTCCAATAATATCGTAATTTCGATTATCAAGAATAGCGTCTTTAAAAAAAAAAAACACGTTTACATATAAAAAAAAAATGCCAGATCAAGAAGGCCGTTATATATATATATATATATATTTCGTTATTCATATTAATTTCGAAATTTTTATTTATAACATACGATATAATAATCATGCAATATATCGTTGTTCTCCTCATTGTGTGTCAAACTCTTTTCTCCTGCTGTTATTTTTTTTAATTTTTTTATTTTTTTTTTCTTATTCTCTTTTCTCTTTTTCTTTCAAATTTGAACGTGACTACTCGATTTTCGTGGCCTCCTTGCAAAGAAGAAACTAAAAGCCTCACGATGTGCACGCGCGCGCATTACGTGTCGCGAGAAAAACAAAGAGGAACATTTAGTACGAGTCGTACGTGCTCACCGACGACTTTTAAGAAAAGAAGAAGGAGAAAGAGAATAATAAGACGAAAGAAGGATCGAAGCACGCGTGTTACGGTAAAATATAACGCCCGATTTTAAACCGTTTTTACCCTGGTCTCTCTCTCTCTCTCAAGGGAAACGAGTAGGTGAAACAACGAGTTACGTTTTACAATGAAACCATAAACCATATGATATAAATTTGGATCGTCCAAATCCCAATCTCTTTTTCAATATACGTTATTTTACTAATAATAACTATTTCATATGTTGTTAACTGTATATATTGATACATTTTCAAATCATTATTTTCAAACTATATTTTTCGTTCAAACAAACATGATTCTATGAATAATCTTATTTATTGTATTCATACGTAAATATTATGATTATCTTATTATTATTTTTTTGTTTTCTTTTGTTAATAGTTATATTTGATATTGTGGCGAATTTTGTCAAATCATTTTTTAAATTAAAACATATTTTGAAAGTGGCCTAACTCTATTTATGTTCGAATTGATACATTGAAGGGTTTACGTTTCAATACAATTAAAAATATACTTACAAGATACCCTAGTAACACAAAATATTAAATACATGTGTATTTAATATTTAATCTTTTTTAATATTAAATACACATGTATTCAATATTATTCAATATTTTGTGCTATTAGGGTACTAACGAGTTATACTGCTTAACATTAGATATGTACCACCATTTTTAGTATACTTATTTCTACAATACTAGTCTAAATGACTGTTGTATAAACAAAAAATACTTTTTGAGACTTCCAGTCTTTATTTAATCTTAAAAAATAATACAAAATATTTAATAATAATTTTAATAAATAAGTGAATTTAGAGACATTTTTAAATAACAAAACATTTAATTATTTACAGTACTCAAATGTTATATGTAGTAGAAATTTTGAATTAAAATAGTCTGATCAGTCAAAATGACTGGTCTGGTATATCTAGTGTTAAGTGTATCTAAAGGTGTTCTCAATTTATCGTTTCTATTAAAATAGTGCCAATTATTATGCGTTTTCTATCCAAAAATGCAGTCAGACCACCACTTTCAAAATTAACAACCAGATTTCATTATAAACTTTGAAGTAACCCAAGTCCCCCATTCAACATAATTTAAGATGCTTCAAATTGAAAACAAAAATAATACTCTATTTATTTGACATATCTTTAAAACACTTCAGAAACATAATTGATGCGATTGAAAACATTTTTTAACTTACATCAATTACAAAACAATTTACTGCTCATTTACATTTTGCGTATGTGAAAGGGATTTGAAGAAACCATGATATTCCAATGGTATATGTCGTAGTAGGTTTATTATGTCCTTGAATTTTGATGTTGTCATTTGTCTGATATTTTCATACAATGGTGTCAATATAATATTGTCGAACTTTTTTGATCTACCCAGATGTGCTAATAAATTCAGGATTTTCAAATATTCATTCTCATTCATCGATGTTTTATAAAAAATTTGATACGGTTTCATTTCTGACAAAACGCATTGAAACATATTTTTAAACAGTTTATCGATTCTCCGTTAGAATTGTGTATCCTTATTAAAAATAGCCTTTTCTAATCATTTTTGTACATACAAAGATCTTCTTTGTTTCATTTGATTTACAGTAAAAGTTAATACCTTTCCAGCACATTCTGATAATATTATAATAATCTTTGAAGGACAAAACTGTAAATAATTGTTGTTTAATGACATTTCTACCATGCCAAAATCTTAATCATTACGAGTAATTACGGACAATCAAAAATATCATGTGTGCAGATTACACGTGTTTGAAGTAAAACCTTCTTAAAATCTTCGTTTCGAGATAATGAGTCGAATGCAAAGTATCAGGTGTAAGATAATTGTAGGCTTGATTTATTATAAAAAAAAAAAAAACAACGTGTGCAGATCACACGTGTTAAAAGTGTAACCTTCAAAAAACTATGTTTCGAGAGAATGAGACAAATGCAGAATATCAGGTGCGGTGCGATGCGGTGCGGACTACGAGTCAAAGACCAAGAATAGGAAAAAGGGTATAGCTACATTCTGTCTCATTCTCTCGCAGGCTCAATCCTATATGTTTGTCTCTTTTTCTTTTCTTATTTAGTATCTTGGCCGTTTCATAGACGCCCGCTGTTACACCGTCTGTCTGTTACACCGCCGCCTACCGCTCCGTTACATCGCCGCCTACCGCTCCGTTACATCGCCGCCTACCGCTGCGTTACATTTTTTCAAATCACACCCATTCTAAAGAAGTTTTCACTTGAAAAATTATAATTGACAATTGGAATTAGGTTCACTTTCAAAATAAACTATTTCATCGTTTTGATTAAATCAGCAAATTGTTGTGTTACAAAAATGTTCATGATCAGTAACAAAATGTTTCAGAATAAAAAGATCATGTAAAAAATATAACATTTACAGTAGGCCACTTTTAAAGTAAACGGCTCATGTAAAATAATAATATTGATGTAAGTATAACATTGGGTTTAAAACGTTTACAGTTAATGAAAACTAAGAAAAAGGCATACGTAAGCATTCGAAAGAGTTCAATTTGCTGTTTGATGTAAAAAGAAAAAAACCTTCCTCACACACACACGAAGTGTTGTCACGTAGAAAATTGTCATAATTTCATGAATCATTGATGATCATTTATCAATAATGTCTCAATTATTACTTCATCATATAAACATTGTTATACAGTAAAATATATCACGTAAAATATCTTCTTTTTTTTTACATATATTTTCATTGATATTTTTCTCTTTTGATATCTTTTCTAACTTGTTTTTTATTTTTTGGTATTCAGTGTTACCACAAAATATATATATATATATATATTTATCTTTGGGGGATTTAAGTTTTAATTTTAAATTACATTTATATTTTTAATTATAAACGTAGCCATGTGCCGCCGACGCACGGATTTACGTATAGTCATCGTCGTCGTACGCTTTTCTGGATCGTTGAGGAAAAAAAAATAGAAAAAAAGAAAAAAAAAGAGAGCAAGAAGAGGACGACGAACGAGAGAAGGAGAGAGAGAGAAAGAGAGAGAGAGAGGTGAAGAAAATAAAAAGATATCATCCCGTGTGCGTTTGCTCGAAAATAGAAACGAGTCCTCGTTGACGGCCGAATACAAATTGTCCGCGTCATTGCTTTGCACCCTGCGAAACTTAACTTTTTTTTTTTTTTGTTTGTTTTTTTTTTTTCTTACATTAGACGTCAGGGAGAAAGGGGATGTGTGTGAGGAAATGGGAGAAAATTTAAAGAGCAACAAGAGAGAGAGAGAGAGAGAAATGAACCTTAAAAGGTGGTGAGTTATCTGTCGATTTTGAAATCAATTTTTTTTTATTTATTTGTATTTTTATTTTTATTTTTATTTTTTTTTTGTAATTAGATTTTAACAGATTTTATTGTTGATACAATTTTATAAATATATAAATAATAAGTTATATGATAATATATAAATAACAAATTGAAAGATTGAAATTGTAAGTGTTGTGTGTGTTTGTGTGTTTGAGAATTAATTTCAAATGTTTAACAAATAGAAATTCTAGTTTATTTCTATTTTTGTTTTTTAATATTAATTTTTTGACAGGAACATTTTAAATAGTTTTCATCCAATTTTTCATATAGAACATTATCTATGTATTTAAATAATATACTTTTGTGTTATTTAACAAAATTAATATTAAATTTAATATAATTTTGTTATTTAATAAAATTAATATTAAATTTAAAATATAATTTTATTATTTAACAAAATTGAAAGATTCAAAATTGTGAATATTATTTAATAACTTTAAAATGTTTAGCAAAAATAGAAATTTTAATTTATTTCTATTTTTGTTTTGTTTTATTTCAATTAATTTTTAACAAGAACATATTTAATAGTTGATCCAATTTTTCATATAAAACATAATCTATGTATTTATATAATATCATTTTGTTATTTAACAAAATTAATATTAAATTTAAAATATAATTTTAATATTTAACAAAATTAATATTAAATTTAATATAATTTTAATTATTTAACAAAATTAATATTAAGTTTAATATAGTTTCAAATTTAACAAAATAATTATTAAATTTAATATAGTTTCAATATTTAACAAAATTAATATTAAATTTAATATAATTTTAATATTTAACAAAATTAATATTAAATCTAAAATATAATTTTAATATTTAACAAAATTAATATTAAATTTAGTATATAATTTTGATATTTAACAAAATTAAATGATTCAAAATTGTGAATATTATTTGAGAATTAATTTCCAATGTTTAGTAAATAGAAATTCTAATTTGTATTTCTATTTTTTTGTTTTTAAATTATTTTTTAACAGATTTGATCGTTGATCCAATTTTTCATATAGAACAATATATATATATATATATAAATAACAAATTGAAAGATTCAAAATTGTGATTATTATTTAAGAATGAATTTAAAACGTTTAGGAAATAGAAATTGTAATTCGAAATGACGTCAGTATCATGGTAATATATTTATCCACGTACATTTTCATGGGTGGATTAAAAGGGAGTCAACTGAATGGTATACTAACACGCATTTAGGTTCGTTAAAATGGGTTCCTTACAGTGTTCGACTAAATCCACTTTGTTACTCATATAACTTCGACCTTTTTATATCGCATTTCACCGACGTGGCGTAAACGATAGATCATTTCTTTTTATTTTTCTTTTCTTTCTTTTATTTTATTTTGTTAACACGTCAACCAACACCTCTTACCGAAATCAATCTTGTTAAGTAATATTTCTCATAATTAATAACGGTGTAATAAGCTTACTGAATTTTGTAATAATTTAAACACCACTATATTATACAGTGTGATTCATCAGCACTTGTCACCTAAATAACTCAAAAAGTCTGATAGTAACAGAAAAATGGATAAGAACAAAGTTGCATACAAAAACTTAGGACTACAATATGACATTAGTTTGAGTCATTTTCGAGATTTATTGGTCAACTTTGTTTTGTTCAAATACAATGTTATATTTTAATACTAATTTTCGGATAGCGGTTGACAAGACGAATCCAATGATGTGCAACATTAAATACAAAACCCGACAATGACCAATCAAAACTATTCGGAAAATATCTGGTTCCCGTCCGTTGTCGGAACAACTAAAGTCTGACGCAACCCTGAGGAAACCCTGACGCAACCCTGAGGAAACCCTGACGCAACCATGACACGACCATGACGCGGAAGAGCTGTATTGTGACCGGTTTGTTCGCCAGTTTTGACCATCGTTGAATTTCAAAAATATTAATGTTGCATATCATTGGATTTGTCTTGTCAGCCGCTATCCGAAAATTAGTATTAAAATGTAACATTGTATTTAAAGAAAACAAAGTTGACCAATAAATCTTGAAAATGATTCAACCTAATGTCATATTGTAGTCCTGCATTTTTCATGCAACTTTGTTTCTTATCCACTTTTCTGGTTCTATCAGACTTTTGGGGTTATTTAGGTGACAAGAGCTTGTGAATCACCCTGTATATATGTATATATAGTACTCATACTAATATACGAGTATATTATATACTATATTTCATTGATTTTTTTTGTTTTCATGGAAAGATTTTGGAAGAAGAGAAAGAGGAAGAGATGAAGTCTCGTGGGACACTTCATTTCTTAAAAAAACGTCACTCAACACGTTCTCCATGAATAAAAGTACATTAAAAGAGAGAAAGAGATAGAAAAAGAAAAAGATTAGAAAAATGTTGAACGTAGTTTGTCGTTAACACCCCTATGACGAAGAAATGAAAGAAACTGTTCTCGAGACAAGTTTATAAGGGTTCGGGGACGTAGGGGTAGTTAATGTTTTCACCTTTTTTCAAAAATTATACTTTCATTTGTTTTTTGTATTATTACTTTTTTCCATTTTTTTTTTTTTATTATTATTAAATACAAAACAGATATCGATGAGAAGAATTCATTAAAAATTATAAACATTTACTTACATTTATCTGATAAAATTCGATAATGGGTTAAAGCGTTGTTTCATTTGTAACATTTTAGCATCATTTTTCGTATGATTAAAAAAAAAAAATAATAACACACACACACATATATATATATATAATAATAATGAGTCATTTAAATTGATCAAATGGATGTTCTGTATAATACAGTATGAAACACACTGGATGATGATTTATAAACTCACTGAATAATGAATGATTTATTATACTTACACTCATATATATATATATATATATATATATATATATATATATATATATATATACAGTCATGTATATACATATATATATATATAGTGTAACGTTACCTCGTATTTTTTTATTTCGTATTAAATGTAAACTAACGGATTATACAATATTTTATAAAATAATACGGTAAAGTTAATTTAAATTGAAAAAAATGTTGTGTTGTTTTTTTTTAATTTTTTTTTTATTTTTTTTATTTTTCAGAATCAACATTGTTGTTTTTTTTTTCTTTATTTGTCTTTCTTTCTTTTTTTTTTCTTTTTGTTTTTATTGTAATCATAATATATAGTATACGTTGAAGAAAAAGAACAATAATAAAATATGAATAGAAACAAAAGAAAAAAGAAAAAAAAAGAAAAGAAAAGAAAATTCAGGAGATGTGAGAACAGCTGTTGCGCGTTAGTTCAACTTAAGAATTTCTACGTTGATACTTCGAGGATACTTTAAATTCGTTATAAATTAGGTTTTCTTATGTTCCCGTATAAAATATGAGGGTTATTCGAAAAGTTCGTACCGATTTTCGGTAGATGGCATAAAGTTCTTTTGCTGAAACAAAACAAAAACCTGTGAAAAGTTTTGGAAGAGATGAAATTTGGAAGTTAACCTTAAAAATAGTGTAAAGGTTGTTGAACAAAATCACGCATTTATATATTATTTAATAAATATTAACAAAAGACTCTAATTAATCTTTTTAATTATTTAATTAAAATTTAAACTAATAATATATTTTATAAAAAAAAGAAATAAAACTCTTAAATGCGTTGCATTTCAATTTTCCGTTAAAATCGGCAATCGAACTTTTCGGACAACCCCAATAGTTTGTCATTTAAAATAATTCAATAATAATTAATAATAATTAATAATTTTTATTTTTTCATTCTGATTCTTAATTAAATTTTTTCAAAACTATCGAACACTATTAAAATTATACTAATCCATAAATCCTCATATATATCATCATCATCATCATCATCAAACTTTCACGTGTACTGATTTCTGTCTCTGAATATCTTTTGAACGCTTAATTTAATCACCAAAACATAAGACACCATTTTTATAGAGCACTTAATTTCCTACAAAAATTTCTATTGCGCATTTTATAATAATCATTTATTGTCGAGTTATAAAATTATTCATCAACAAAAATGAAATTTGTCTTATATTTGTCTAATCAAACTTAAATCTTCAATATCATTCAAATGGTGAGGTTTATGGAAAAAATATAAGATACCTTTTTTGTAGAGCATTCAATTTCCTACAAAATTTGTCTAGAACATTTTTCTCTACAATCAATAAATAATGAGTTATGAATTTTATTCTATTAGACTGAAAAAAAAAAAAAAAATAAAAAACTGCGATGCGGAGGATCTTCCAATTAAAATGAAGAGCTCATATTTGGTGAGAATTTTTTTCAGGTTTCTACTAACCCATTTTTTCCGTGGCACTTGTAAACAAAAAAATAATTGATTTTTTTGACCCATCATAATATATATATATATGAATACTTACGTTTTCAATTAAAATTTCATAGCAATTTCATTTTGTTTTCTTCAAAGGAAAAAAAAAATATTAAAATAAATAATATCATCGTACGTATGAAATTTATGCAAAAACTCCCATATAATTGTGAATTTTTAAACAATATTATAATTGATTCTATATATATATATATATTTTACATTTGACATGAAACACAATCATCGTAACAGGTATTAAATATTATTTACATATCTACCCTTTTTACCGTTGAATTAACGATAAAATCTTTATACTAATAATAATTATCGGATAAAAAAAGAGAAAGAAAGAGAACGAGTGAGAGAAAGAGAGAGAGAGAGAGAAAAGAGTTGGATTGGATGAGGATTGGGGGCAGGGGAACAGGGAGAAATGAAAAATGGTCGTACGTTGAGTTAGAGTAGGTGGAAAATAAAGTGCACGTGCTATTCTTGCAGTCGGTGCATGGTGTGCACAATGTTGACGTGGCCTTTTCTCTACGTTTTACGGGATAGGTAGATATATTAAAACGCACGGGTTGTTCGTTTTGTGTTTGGAAAACAATGTTTCCGCAAACATAGCCGTTCATTGGTCGTTTCTCGTTGGTCTGGCTTACTACCTACTATACTTTTTCTTTTTTTCTATTTTTATATTTTTTTTATTTTTATTTTTATTTTTATTTTTATTTTTTCTCTTCCACCATTAGTTTGGAACATCTATGAATAATACACTTTTCTCCAACAAATAAAACAATTCAATTGGAACGATCAAATCTACTATACAGGTTTTCTATTTTAAATATCTTATCTTTCATGTGTTTATCAAATATTTGATCATCGATAGAATTCAAAATGTGCCTAATATTATAACTTTGGTCATCATCCAGGATACAATTTTTGAATAGGTCAGCAACTTTAGATGTATTTAGGATCGATCATGAACCAGACGAAACGAAATTAACGAAGAACTTAAGAAAAGAATCAATTTAGACAATGTCAATAAATTTCTCAGTCTTGGTGCTTCAAAATCAGGATATACAGGACAATCATCCTACCGGTAGTCCTTTATGGTAACCAAACGTGGTGTCACTTACGTTACGGGTCCAAAAGAAATTGAGGCTTTTCGAAAATCAAGTTGTTTCGTAAAATGTTCGGTGCAAAACGCGATGAGCAAACGGACGAATGGGAAAACTTCATAACATGGAAGTACACCGACTGTACAACAAAACCGGACATCATTAACGTCGTAAAATCACGCCAATTAAGATGGGCAGGATGTCACGTGGCGTGCATGGGGGGTGGATCGAAGGGTGCATAAAATACTGATCGGTATACCGAACGGGAAAAGACCATTTGGGTTGACCGAGACGTAGATGGGAGGACAATATTGTTTCGGGGTCTTAAGGAAGTGGGCTACGAAGACTGCGAATGGAGGAGTCGCGGCTCAGGGATGGGATTGGTATTTTCAGCAATGAACTTTCGAGTTCCTAATGTCAATTAATAATAATAATAATAATAATATTATTTTTCGTGTTACATTTTCAGCATGACTGGTCGTCATTAGATTCTTCTCTTTCGTTGCTTTCATCATCGTTCTCCCTAACTTCATCGTCAACACTGCTCTCTTCAAATTGTTCATTAATCCCATATGTTTCATCGATGTTTTCTTCATTTTTGGTATAATAATAATAATAATAATAAAATATCTTTTGTGTGTTTGATATTTAACACTTGGCATGCAGCGGGTATACTTCAAAGTCAAGTTATGCGTGCAGCGGCAATTTTTTCGTAAATCACGCGCAAGTTTATTCAACAATTTCTTGTGGCTTATTTTTTACATCTTTGTCGAATTATATACTGCATATGCATTGAAAAATGTATAATTCATCATATATATATATATCTAAACACTTTGTTCACTTCACACTGTATTATAATTTTACGTTACCCGTTATTCACTACAAATCTACTAAATACGTATTTTCACGTGATCCGTGTTCCAGTGATAGATTACGAGAAACGTAAAAATACGTGGCCCGCGTGCCAAGTGTTAATATTAATTTTATTTACCAGACACTTCGTGGTATAGCTAATTTTGATACAGGTAGTCTGCAAGGTAAAAAAAAAAATAAATATAAAAAATAAAACACGCAATTCTTGGACGACAAACAATTTCTTTTTATTCTTATCATTTACTCACAGTGGTATAGTGCGCTTAACTAATTATTTACAGATGTGTAAAAAAAAATATATATATATATATTACGATAAGAACTTAAGATCGTATAATAATAATAATAATAATAATAATAGTAAGTAATAATTAATTAATAATATATTAATAATAAATCTAATTGTCCTTATCGTCATTGAATTTTGTAATCGTTACGACAAATAGGACGTATTTAAGGACATATTTGCGATTATTTTCGATAAGAAACAACATTTATACATCTTTCGTTACATTTAAAATTGCAATTGCACAATAATTATATTGTTTTACAGTTTTCTTTTCTTTTCTTTTCTTTTTTTTTCTTTTTCTTAACTCGGATATTTTTAAATAAATATTCGAATAGGTAAAGAAGAAGAAGAAGAAGAAGAAGAAGAAGAAGAAGGAAAGGAGTAGAAAAAGATTTTAAATTTCATCGTTTCGTATTTTTTTTTTTTTTTTAAGGAAAAAAGAATAGAAAGAAAAAGGAATAAGTTTACCGTGCTAATTGATAAACACTCGTGCTCTTATTTATTCCTTTATCTTTCTCACTCTCTCGCATGGAATTTCAAAGAAACGTTTAAATAGTTCCGCGACGATGTATTACGCATATCATCATCGTCATCGTCATAGTCGTCGTCATCATCGTAGTCGTCGTCGTAGTCGTAGTCGTCGTTGTCAACTTGCATTCGTTGCTTTACAAATTTTCGGTTTGGCTTTTTACTCTTCGTCCTTCATCGATCTGTCATTTTGTCTCGTGAGATTCAAAATGGTAACGTTCCAGAAGAAAATTCTAGAATATTATTTTCCTCTGTTGTCGTCGTCGTCGTCGTCGTCGTCGTCGTCGCATATCCAAAAATAAATTTATCAAATTACCGACGCGAAATATAAATTACTTAAAAAGAATGTTTCAATTTTTAACATTGACTGGTTTTTTTTTTTTTTTTTTTTTATTGCTTTTGGAAAAAAAAAGTAAAAAACAAATGAAAATAATATTGAATACAAATTGCATTGAAAATATTCTTGAAATTTTTTTTAACATTATTAAAGTAACGCGAAATACAAATACTTGAAAGAATTCTTTCGATATTCAAAATTAGGTTTTTATTTCTTTTGAAAAAACAAAAACAAAAAAATTAGAAATTAAAATTGCATAAAAATAAAAAATATTCGTTTGAGCCAATTCAACTGACTAAAATCTCACTCCTCATTAGAATATATTTTATATTATTTAAATTAATAAATTAATAATAATAATAATAATTATACTGTGTGTGTTTACGAAACGTCAATAAATTTAGCATTAATTAAAAATTATTCCAAAATAAAAATAGAAAACTAGAGAAAGAGAGAGAGAGAGAGATAGAATTGTGATAACACCTGGTACGTTTATTAACGTACGAAAAAGTGAACAAAAAAACGAAGTGTCCCTTTTTTATTTTATTTTTTTTTTGTTGTTTGCTTTTTTTGTTTTTTTTTGTTTTGTTTATCTTTATATCGAATAAATCGATTAAAGGATTCACATGAAACACTTCGATCGCGTTTGAAATTCGACGGATGAAAATGCCGGGGCGGAAACACTCGATGCAACTGTGGTTCCCATCATGGACGGTGGAACACCGCCGACGGTTGATGTTGATGCCGCTGTACTACCTGGTTCCTCTTTCACGTTTACCACTATGATACAAAAGAGTACGTAACCAATTGAAAAATCATCAAGATTTAATTATTTGAATAATTTTCACGCAAACATCTTTTCTTTCTTTTCCATTATATATTTCATTTGTTATTATTCAAAGTAAAATATTGGATTGTTTGGAAAGTAATTTCATGTTTCTTTTTGTAAAAATGAAGACAATTTTCACTTCAAAGTTAAATCTAAGCCTTTCGAGTTGACTTAAACTGTTGAATTTTGATAAATTTAACCTCACACAGATCTTACGGATTGGTATTTGCTGATTTTCATTTATTGTGTCAAGAAAAAATACGAAATTACTTTTCAAATAACCTATATTAGGTGTACAGATAAATATCCGCCATTTTAAGAAAGATGGCGCTACTCAAAGATGGCTGACAAATGAAAGACAGCATTAACACATTGGCTTGAAGTATTATTGACTTTGTATCAGCATCATATCATTTTGTTTCTCCTAAAATGTCTAAATTTGTTCCAAATAAGCATCATTTGCAGCAACTTTTAATTTACTTCTTCAATTGTAAACAAATCTGAAGCTGAGGTGCATCGATTGCTTGTAGAAGCATATGATAAGTCTGCTTTAAGTGAGAGAACTTGTCGTGAGTGGTTTCAAAAGTTTAAACACGGTGACTTTGACGTAAAAGACAAAGATCGCAGTGGAAGGGCCGAAAACGTACGAAAACAGGGCTGTTGTGTATTACGAGTTGCTCAAATCCGAGCGAAACCTTTATTGGAGTTCTCTACCGAACACAATTAATGAGATTGAGCCGAGTTCTGAAGGACAAACGCACTAATTACTACTCCAGACACGACAAAATTATTCTCCTCCATGATAATGCTCGTCCACATGTTGCGGTTCCGGTCCAAAACTATTTGAAAACACCTGATTGGGAAGTGTTACCCTATCCGCTGTATTCACCAGACATTGCGCTGTCCGACTATCATTTATTCCGATCGAAGGCACATGGTCTGTCTGAGCAGAGCTTTATATCATATGAAGATACTATAAATTAGGTTAATTCGTGGATAACCTCAAAAGATGAAGAGTTCTTCAGAATGCTGTCTGAGATATGGGCAAAAGTAGTTGCTTGTGATGAACAATGCTTCGAATAAACGTAATGTACCGTTCTGTCACAATAAATTCGTGGAAAATTTATTTGTACACCTAATAACAATTTTATATTAACCAGTTAATTGTGGTACTATGTTTCGAAAGTGCACACTGCTGTGTGTCGTATAAATTGACTGGTGACGAGTATATTCGTCAAGCACAAAATAATTTTCACTGTTAAAATATTCCATTAATAAGATAAGTTTATTTTATAAAATTGGCAAGTAATAATGATAATATATATTACATAATTAACAAAAAACGCAAGACCATAATATATTTAAAGTTAAAAATTGAAATTTCTGTTTTGTATTGGTATTCACCAAAACAGGGTACTACTATATTTCATTCCTTTGTTTTTATTCCACCTTGGTTTCAAAATATTCTAAACATCTTGAATTTTGAGAATATGTTTCATATTTCACAAAAATTACAATTTAAATATCCAATAATCGCTGCTTTATTTGCACGACGAATATACTCGTCATTACACAAAATCCTGCTACTTCTTCGTGACGAGTATATTCATCATTACACAAAATTCTGTCACTATCTTCATGACGAGTATACACGTCAAACTCAATTAACTGGTTAATTAATGAAATAAAATGAACTCACTTTCTGGCCAATAGCATCTTGCTGGCATAGTTTCATTCGGCATACTAGCTTCGTGTCTTCTACCACAGGCCGTGAATGTACCACCAAAGGATCCATTGGTCATCGATCCTGGTGATCCAGTAGTTCCACCTGGAACATCCAGGTAATTGCCTTGAAAAGCTTTGTCCGATCGTCTAATGATTCGCGAGCTCATAGAACTGATGTTCGGAGGATAGAGCAGAGACTCACTTAACGAACTACTCAGTTGACTGTAACCATTCATCGTTGGAATCTGCATCGATTGCATTGATTGCAACTGTGGTTGAAGCTGCAAATTACAAACGTCAACGAGAAGAGAAAACAAACAAATGTTTAACAATGACTAATATTTATTATTTCAATTCTTACCGATTGACAATGACTGTAAGATAATTGTGGTTGTTGAAGACTCCATCCGCTAAAAATGTAAAAACAAATAATATAATCTAATTTTGTTGATAAAAATTAATTGACAATGAAATAAATGTAACGTAAGTGTGTGTGTGTGTATGTATGTGTGTTAGAATTATTTATTGATCATAGAAATACCTCGTGTCGTATCGGGCGTATGTTGTTGGTGCATAAGATGATGGCGTATGAGCGAATAAATTTCTAGGACCAAGATGAACGTGAGTCGGTGAAAAAGGATCACCGAAAATAGATTTAGGATAAGGAGCATTTCTGTATGGACGTTTCATACGCCTGCGTCTTCTGAAATTACCATTTTCAAACATGTCCTCGAAACTGGGATCTAATTGAACGAAAAATGAACGATAACCCAAATCAATTAATTTGATCAACAATTTATTTCTAATCTATTAATAACATTTAACACATTCCTAACTAATTGTAAATCATAAAAAAAAATAAAAAAAATAGAAATATAATTTTTAAAAATGATTAACATACCGAGTGTCCAAAAGTTGCCTTTCTTATCAGCACCACCCTCTCGCGGTATTTTGACGAAACATTCGTTCAATGATAAATTATGCCTAATAGAATTTTGCCATCCCTTCTTATTGTTCTGATAATAAGGAAATTTCGAGGTGATGTATGCATAAATTTCGCTAAGGGTCGCCCTTTTTTCAGCACTGTGTTGTATCGCCATGGCAATCAATGCAACATAACTGTAAGGTGGTTTGCTTGTTGCAGTTGAAACATTGTTACCATTATTATTGTTATTGGTACTCGTTGCAGTATTGGAACCAGCACTGTTGTCAGTGCCAGCAGTAGGTGTTGAAGGTGCAGAAGGTGTCGAAGAATTACTGTTAGTCGTTGAACTGTGAAGTCCTCCGCTAGGTGAAGACACTTTATCTTCAAGATGATGATGCTGTTGTTGTTGTTGTTGTTGTTGTTGAGACGATGTTGTAGAATGAATCGAAATTGTTGTATTAGAACCGTGCAAGCTATGATGAGGATGATGAATACTCAAAGATGGATGATGTGAAGTCAAACTTTTGTTTAAACCAGTTGATACAGAAGATTCCAAATCCTTCGAAGCATTGATCACGTAACCATTTTGTAGATCCGATATGAAATTACTCACTGCGAAATCAAAATGATTACTTCTTTTTATTATTATTATTATTATTATTATCTTAATCATTAATTCAATGATGATATATTTTCAGGTCGAATGAAATTGATCCTACTTAATTTCCTACCCCCTTCACCCTACCCTCAGCCCCTTCTTCTCCCCTGTTATCTTTTTTTTTTTAGTTCGATTTTTTGTTTTCAACGTGGTGCCTTATACGAGTTGTTCTTTCTCTCTCTCTCTCTCTCTTCTCTCTGTCCCTTGGTCATCTATTTTTCTCTTCCTCTTTCTTTCTCTTTCTATCACCATCTCTTTTTACCACGCCGGCGGCGTGTACGTGGGTTATTGGTGTCCAGTTTCATCCCGTTCCAGTTACACGTGCCTCACTCTACCGATATACTCGACACCGCGTACTCTTCTCTCTCTCTCTCTCTCTCTCTCTCTTTCTCTCTCTCGCTCTACGTGCACGTTTCCTAACTAAGAAACTACGAATTTTACGATTTTACGTATATACTGGGATATCCATTATTTTTCATCTAGTTTTAGTTTTAGAAAAACTCAAATATGTATATTGTAAAAGGAAATAATATAGTTCTAATTTATTTCATAATATTAACCCTTTTTTTTATTAAGCAACATGGTCAATGTATTCCTGTAGGTTTTGCATTCAATTTCCAAAAGGTTTTGGTTAATATTTAAAGTGTACTTCATTGGGGGTGTTTTTAGAATATGGGAAGGGTAGAACAAAGTCATCTAATTCTAGTTTTAAAAGAATTCAAATTTATATATTGTAAAAGAAAGAAACATGTCATATATAGATTGAATTTATTTCATAATATGAACCCTTTTCTTATTAAACATCATAGTCAATGTATTCTTGTAGGTTTTGCATACAATTTCCAAAAGGTTTTAGTTAATATTTAAAGTGTACTTCATTGGGGGTGTTTTTAGAATATGGGAAGGGTAGAACAAAGTCATCTAATTCTAGTTTTAGAACAATTCAAATACATTTTATATTATATTGTAAAAGAAAAAAACAAATGCCATGTATAGATTGAATTTATTTCATAATATGAACCCTTTTCTTATTAAGTATCATGGTCAATGCATTCCTGCAGGTTTTGCATTCAATTTCCACAAGGTTTTGGGTAATCTTTAAAATGTACTTCAATAGGGGTGTTTTTAGAATATGGGAAGGGTAGAACAAAGTCATCTAATTCTAATTTTGAAAGAATTCAAATTTATATATTGTAAAAGAAAGAAACAAATGTGCCATGTTCAATGCATTCATGCCAAATTCAGTCTGTACTGAATTTATTTAATAATATGAACCCTATTCTTATTAAGCATCATGGTCAATGTATTATTGCAGGTATTGCATACAATTTCCAAAAGGTTTTGGGTAATCTTTAAAGTGTACTTCATTGGGATTGTATTTTGAGTATAATAAAGAAATTGCAAAGTGATCTTAGGAAGAAGAACACTTGAACTCTTAAGCCATGTTGATCTTTATAGTAAAAGAATAACAGAATTGTTATTTTTAATTATTAATAATTCAATTTGTCTAAACTATCAGATAAATGAGAAGGTTTGTGGACAAGACTAGCACCTTTGAGTCGCTAAAAAAAAAATAATTGGTCCTAGAACTAGCAGAATTAGCCTATTTAGGGCTGTTTAGTTAAAGATAATAGGACAAAGTTAAAAGAAGAAGGATAATTAAATTTGTCTAAATTGTCTTTTTTCATATAATATTTTTCCTCCCTTATAACGTGGAAGTATAGAAGATTATGGTTTTATAATCAAATAGTTGAAACATTGATTTCTGCAATTTACTGTATCATATATTGGGTTGAAAACTAAGTAATTGCAGATTTCACCAATCATTTTCTTTGAAAAATCTGCAATTACTTAGTTGTTAACCCAATATATATATATTATATTGGGGTACTTACGTATTAACGTCACCGCAGTAAAATTCCGCTAAATCAGTAGAATAATTGATTTCTCCAAAAACGTGTAAGTATTACCTAAGTAGTCAATAGAATAATTGATTTCTATACTTTATCGTGTTACCATATATATATAGGATATATTTATTTGAAAAATAAATAATAGTAGAGCACATAAGTCATTTGTATAACCAAAAACATGTCGTGCTACCTAAGTAATCAGTAGAATAATTGATTTCTCCAAAAACGTGTAAGTACTACCTAAGTAGTCAATAGAATAATTGATTTCTACACATTATCGTATTATCATATATATATAGGATATATTTATTTGAAAAATAAATAATAGTAGAGTACATAAGTCATTTGTATAACCAAAAACATGTCGTACTACCTAAGTAATCAGTAGAATAATTGATTTCTCCAAAAACGTGTAAGTACTACCTAAGTAGTCAATAGAATAATTGATTTCTACACTTTATCGTGTTATCATATATATATAGGATGTATTTATTTGAAAAATAAATAATAGTAGAGCACATAAGTCATTTGTATAACCAAAAACATGTCGTGCTACCTAAGTAATCAGTAGAATAATTGATTTCTCCAAAAACGTGTAAGTACTACCTAAGTAGTCTATAGAATAATTGATTTCTGCACATTATCGTGTTATCATATATATAGGATGTATTTATTTGAAAAATAAATAATAGTAGAGTACATAAGTCATTTGTATAACCAAAAACATGTCGTGCTACCTAAGTAATCAGTAGAATAATTGATTTCTCCAAAAACGTGTAAGTACTACCTAAGTAGTCAATAGAATAATTGATTTCTATACTTTATCGTGTTATCATATATATATAGGATGTATTTATTTGAAAAATAAATAATAGTAGAGTACATAAGTCATTTGTATAACCAAAAACATGTCGTGCTACCTAAGTAATCAGTAGAATAATTGATTTCTCCAAAAACGTGTAAGTACTACCTAAGTAGTCAATTGAATAATTGATTTCTACACTTTATCGTGTTATCATATATATATATAGGATGTATTTATTTGAAAAATAAATAATAGTAGAGCACATAAGTCATTTGTATAACCAAAAACATGTCGTGCTACCTAAGTAATCAGTAGAATAATTGATTTCTCCAAAAACGTGTAAGTACTACCTAAGTAGTCAATTGAATAATTGATTTCTATACTTTATCGTGTTATCATATATATAGGATGTATTTATTTGAAAAATAAATAATAGTAGAGTACATAAGTCATTTGTATAACCAAAAACATGTCGTGCTACCTAAGTAATCAGTAGAATAATTGATTTCTACACTTTATCGTGTTATCATATATATAGGATGTATTTATTTGAAAAATGAAGAATATTAGAGCATATAAGTCATTTGTATAATCATGACTCTTATTAGTCACGCTTCGAAGCATGCTCGAACGTTCCCCGGTTGCCTTTTATCGCTTCGTATATCGGATATCTCGTACTAAACATCAACTTGGTGCCCGCATCGGATGTCAGAGACAAGTTCCGTTTAAACGGTCCAATTGTTCTTTGACTATACAACACACGGGGTTTGTATATGTTACAACAAGATTTCTTAGAATCTCGATCGAAGGAGAACGTAGAAAATTCACGTATCTTTTTTTCTTTTCTCTCTTTTATTATTATTATTATTCTTTTTCTTTTTTTTTGTTTTCTTTTAAATATACTTATTTATTTTTTGTTTCGATTTATCGATCCATCAATCTCCTCTTTCAAGCTCGATCGTTTTACTTATATACGTTGACTAAAATCTTATTCTGTATAATTTTGTATATATAGAAAAATTCAGTGTCACATTGTGTTGGTTTATGAATGAACTTAAAAACTACTGAACCGATCTTAAGAAATTTCTTGTATATTTTGTATTTTGTGTGATTTTCTCTCTTTCCATATTTTTTTTTTTTTTATTTCTTATTTGCTAATTTAAGGATTTATTATATAAAGGTTAACTAGATTTCCAGGTTTTGTAAATATTCAATAGATGGTACTGTATTACAATTCAATTATTTCGATATATGTATATATAGAGTCAAGTTAATATAGTTTATTATATACTATATATATAATAATATATTATAGTATACTATAATAGTATAATATACGTATATATATATTTAAAAAAATCTAAATTAAATTTACGACAAAATTAACATCAAACAATTTAACAACAAATTTAATTTTATATAATTTTAAATATATAACAAGTTATAAATAAATAATAGTCATTAACAGTTGTTCCAGTTATAACACACATGTTGTGTGAGCGGCCATTAAAGTGTTAATAAATCCTATATTAGTGTAAATTATTAATATTTATTTTAATATTAATTTTATAATAATTATAAACCTAATATACTATATATTGACTATATAATATTATAATTAATTATATAGTATATTATAATTAATTAATAAATAATAATAAATTATAATATAACTTAACTTAGAATTGATTTACTATTTAAAGGTTATCTACGTCTCTATTTACTGTAAGTTTTCAATAGATGGCTCTATAACACAATTCAATTATTCAGATATATTCAAGTCATACATTTTTTACAGATTTACATATTACATAACCTTACTTCTTATATTTTTTTTTATATTATCATTTATTTTATATTGTTTTAATTCTAAATTGAATTCCCATAAATTATTAGTGAATATTAATTCACATCAATACTTAACTGAAACCATTTATAATATACAGTTTTATGTTCTTCTTGTATAAACTAATTAAACAGAATGACACTATTTTGATTATTATATATTAAATATTTTTGATTATATTTTAAAATGACTTTAACTATCGTGCCAAAAGGTTAAAAGTCGAATTATTCGAAAGGATAAAAGAAGAAAAGGATATGTAACTTGATAATACAGTCTAATCGTTTAGGTCAAAGGGAGAAATATGCGATGACGATAATTTTATCTACAACTAAGAACCGATAATAAAACTTACTTCTTTGATTAACCGTGCGAATGAAAATGCAACTAACTAAGAATGTAATCAACGAAGAAACTCATGAGAAATTTGATCTCTCTTTTTTTTTTCTTTTTTCTACCATTTCATGATTATCGATTGATGAAGACTCATCATCCAATTATATCGGTCGCATCACAAATGAAAAAAAAAAAAAGAAAAGAAAAAGAAAAACAAAGAGAAGTATACGAAAACGATCGAGTGTTATGACAACGAACGGTCACTTTATCCAAGTTTAGAAAACAATGTTCCATCCTCGGTCATCTAACTAGAACGATACGACCGGTCATATCCGTATACGGGAGAAACGGAATACCATTTCGATAGTATTGAGTTAGGAAGATCTTGTTTTCATCCTATCATAGAATAGTATTGATGGAGACACGTGTTCGTAACCCATTTCCAGAGGCCATCATCAAACCATAGACATTGAATTATCTGATATCTTTCGTATTCGAAACATTCGTGTAATTAATATCCCTTCAGACGATTCATCTAAATCCTTTAATGAAGATTATATAGTTCATTTATAACATAAGAACTAAATTATTACTATTAATATATATATATATATATATATATATATATATATATTAACCTGTAATTAATTATAGGTTAACTAGGTCTTTAGGTATATATATATATATACCTATAATATAATTAATATATATATAACCTGTAATTAATTATAGGTTAACTAGGTCTTTAGGTATATATATATATATATATATATATATATATCCTATAATATATATATATATATATATATTATATATATATATATTATAGGTATATATATATATATATATATATATACCTATAATATAATTAATATATATATATATATAAAATGTAATATTATATAAATAATACAATATAATACAAAATAATTATATTACAATATTACAAATTAAAATAAATATTATTACTATATATATATATATATATAGTAAATATATAATATATTATATAATATTATTTTATAAAATTATAATATAATAATAATATAAATATTTATATAATTCCTATTACTGTTTAACAAAAATATAAAATAATAATTCAATAATATATTAATATATTAATTATATTAACCTTTGCTTACCACCTTTCCTGGAGTAACACGCTTACCACACCCACGGACGAGATAAATCGTTATAAAAAAAAACTATTGCATAGATTTACTTCAACATTTTTTTTTAAACTTCTTTAATACTTACTTAAAAAAGACTATATAGGTTTTATAGTTTTAAATTAAATTTAAATATGTTGAAAAAATTATCAAAGTTGAACAATTGAGAAAAATGACTCAAGTTGCAAAAAAGGTCGTCTGGGTCCTTTGGGCCAAGTGTGGTAAGCAAAGGTTAATTTATTTAATGAATATATAATTAATATTAATTATTATTATATTATATATATAGTATATTATTATACTATGTTATCGTTGAAAGATTAGAATTAATCAATGTCAAAATACGCATGATTTAATGGTCAACATTGTGCCAAATGTGTCACTGAAAAAGATCCAATTTATTTAGGGTTTATTCTCTTACGTCTACATTTTTTGGACACCCATCAAACGATCATGTGAATAAAAGAAACTTGTAATCAGACATTTTTTTGTCTTATTCAATTCTTTTTGTAACATGTAAGTAACACAAGTTACATTTTAATGTATAATACGTGTGTGTATATAATTCGTACTCTATCTCATGTTTATATTACATGATTCATATGCAATTATGAGATTTCTAGTAATTAGTAGTAATAGGAGTATCATACGATGCTATTTGTTCC